>NC_035108.1:455242614-455545644 GCF_002204515.2 Aedes aegypti
CAACATTGTTGCAACCTTTTCAACTCGCGATTAATCAGTTATTTTAAACACAAAACCAAAGTTGTTTTATGGATGCTGTTTGATAATGTGTCAATGTTTACCAACACGGAGAAAGTTCTCGAAAATTGCAATGCGAAGCCTAGAAAATCGCTGCGCACGTGGTAATCAATCTTTGTCATATTCTGTTCAAGTGATGATAAACTGATGTTGTGGAATAATATTGTTGCAACATGAATAGGAGGTGACAATGTTTTTGTTGCTGCATGTTGGGTGACAATTGATTCACTGGAAAGTTTCCCATTCTTTGCGAGAAAACTCAAAGCAGGGTGCAGGGGACAATTTGTTTTTGTGCGAGACAAAGCAAATATCACTCTAGAATTTTTTAAAGCATACTTTTTAAAAGCGGACAAGCTCAATAAGTACGTTACAAAAACTTATAGGTGTGGATCTTAAATTATTTGATTAAGTCAGAAACATAACGTGGAGATGAAATATCAAGTTTGATTGTAAACATGTGACATCACTCCTATCGTACCAAATACCTTCCAGACCAGTAGATCATTTTTATTTCGCAAATCTGTTCGAGGTGGATAGAAATTACGTCGTCAAGTAGCTGTCAGTTTTCGGAATATATCACCGTGGTAGAACAGACATAAAAATTAGCAGAAATATAGAGAACCACTATCCGGTCACAACAATGCACATTGGTCCCAAAGCCATATCTAGGAAGACAAAAATGATTGCGCCTAAACCGTCAATTTTAGATATATGGTGTCTTCGGCAAAGTTTCTCCATATTTTTCAGACATTTTTTTCAGAGATGTGAAATTAGGGTGGCCCACATGGTTTACGAGATCAGCACATAAACTTTTTTGCTGACGCATTTAGGACCACACAATGTTCTACAATGTTTTAGAACAACCGATTCGGAGCAACTTTGCCGAAGAACCCAAATTTCTATCTCTTATGGTTCGCGAGTTATGATTTTTTTTAACAAAAAAGTTAGGGTGGTACTGAAAAATCAGTTTTTTCTCGATAACTTTTTATACGATAATTTCTCGCAAAAACTTTGTTCCGAGCACTTTTAGAACTTTTGATTGCGCAACTTTTTGCCAAAGAAACTACTGTTCTATCTCCTATGGTTACAGAGTTATCAGAAATTTTATTCGAAAAAATGGTTGTTTTCAAATGCCGATATCTCCGAAAGGCGCAAACGGATTTTCAATCTTTTGTCGGCATTAGAAAAAATATTTCTTTCTCTGTTTATGGTGAAAAAATTGTGAGGACGTTTTTTGTTTGAAAAGATTGATAGAATTTTGAAAATGATATGTTTTCAACCGAAAATTGTCCATAACTTGAAAAATATTCGAGATAGCCCTTTGGTGCCTTCAGCAAAAATGTGCAAAATTGAAAGTTCTGAAAGTGCTTCATACAAAGTATTCATAAGAAAATCATTGTTTTATGATATATTCACCATAAACCGAATTTTGTATGGTAAAAAAGAGCGAAAAAAGAGATATTTGCTGGAACAACCGGAATAACTGTATGTGAAGTCATTTTAAATTGAAATTATATGTAATGAAATAAGATCGATCACAGTAAGGGAAATGTTTGGAGTTAGGGAAAGTTAGTTGCTGAAGCAGTTTTAACAGTGATCCATGGAACATTAATCCATAAACGGTATCTTGTTATTTCACGCGACATAATGTTTGTTCAGCTAACCTATGCCGTGGTTGGTTATAAATTGCTACCGCTTCGGATTACTGAGCAGAAGGTCATGCATTCAATACCGGTTCCGTTCATTATATTATCAACCCCAAACGATAACAAAACGTATACTTTGAAGAATTCCTTCAAATTACCAAAACCTTACTTCCCGTGATATCCCCCATAGATATATAGAAGTATCTGCAATTGTTCTATCTGGGCATCCAACTTATCCCATTCAATTCAATCAATCCAATAAATCTGCTACAACGAATTAGTCAGGGCAGCATTCGCCTGTTGAAGAATGCATGAATCTTGAACAAGAGCCAGATATAAATCGCAAATATCTGTCTAAGGTAACGAACCAGAAGGTGGGCCTTGATCACTTGAAAACTGCTTCAGTAAATAATTTTACTTTTTTCAACTCCTTAGATTCCGCATACTATGATCGATATCAATACATGTGTATTCAATTTTAAATGACATACATACAGTTATTTCGATTGTTCTAGCAAATATCTCTTTTTTCGCTTTCTTTACCATATAAAATTTGGTTTATGGTGAATATATGTGTAAGCGTTGATTTTTCATGAATACCTTGTATGAAGCACAATCAGAACTTTCAATTTTGCACATTTTTGCTGAAGGCACCAAAGAGCTATCTCGAATATTTTACAAGTTATAGACAATTTTCGGTTAAAAACATATCATTTTCCAAATTTTGTCAATCTTTTCAAACAAAAAACGTCCTCACAGTTTTTTCACCATAAACAGAGAAAGAAATAATCTTTCTAATGCCGACAAAAGATTGAAAATCCGTTTGCGCTTTTCTGAGATATCGGCATTAGAAAACAACCATTTTTTCGAAGAAAATTTCTGATAATTCTGTAACCATAAGAGATAGAACAGTAGTTTCTTCAGCAAAAAGTTGCGCAATCAAAAGTTCTAAAAGTGCTCGGAACAAAGTTTTTGCGAGAAATTATCATATAAAATGTTATCAAGAAAAAACTGATTTTTCAGTACCACCCTAACTTTTTTGTTAAAAAAAATCATAACTCGCGAACCATAAGAGATAGAAATTTGGGTTCTTCGGCAAAGTTGCTCCAAATCGGTTGTTCTAAAACATTGTAGAACATTGTGTAGTCCTAAATGCGTCAGCAAAAAAGTTTATGTGCTGATCTCGTAAACCATGTGGGCCACCCTAATTTCACATCTCTGAAAAAAATGTCTGAAAAATATGGAGAAACTTTGCCGAAGATACCATATATCTAAAATTGACGGTTTAGGCGCAATCATTTTTGTCTTCCTAGATATGGCTCTGGGACCAATGTGCAATGGCGCTGACTCGTTCCCACAAGCGAATGAATTTGAGTGGAGACCAAATTTATGTTCGATAGCAGGGGTGAATAAAAACGCTTGAGTTTCGTATTAACTTTTGAACATGATGTATTCGCTTTGAAGGTTTGGACAATAATGACCTTCCTGGACTACTAGGATAGCTGATTGCTACAATAAACATAGTCGGTTACTATGCAATAAGCAGGCACAGGTACTGTTATGGTAAATGAAAAATCTATACCATTTAATTCCACCTGAGTTTGTATCCTTTGACAGATACAATTGAGGTTGAAATACGCGTATCTGTCAAAGAATACAAACTCTAGTGGAATTGAATTTGATTTTTCATTTAATACCTATATTCCACCAAGAAGCTCGAAGATTTATTACATTTAATATTATTGCTTAAACGAATGCAATAAATTATTATTGTTCTTTATATTTCTTTGCAAATATACTAGTTATTTACTGATTTCTTTTAATATGTATTTGCTTTGTTTAATACAATAAAAACTTGAAACCCGGGATACTGGTTATCCCGAAAATTCTGAAATCTCTGTTTTTTTTTTTATTTTACTTTTGAACGGGAACGGGCAATTTGACCTGAATTACAGAATGGATGTGATTGTGCAGTACATGCATTCTTAGTTCTCACATGATAAGTCACCAATTGATAAGATATCAATGCAACGCAATGTGTACGAGGCAGTCCATAAAGAGTGTAATTCGATAAAGGCCCAAACGCAATGATAGCGGAACGGTAACGGAATGCGGTACCGGTTCGCCAGGATGAATCACACCATCTCGCTGAGCTGACAACGAATGAAATTTAACTAACACTGAGTGGACAAGCTTGTTGTGGTTCGTGCTGGCGAACCGGTTCCGCTTTCCGTTGCCGTTCCGCTATCATTGCGTTTGGGCCTTTAGTTTAACCTTCATCCAGCCAACATACTTTTCACATGCAAAAACTACACTAAAATGTGCATAACTTTTTTGATTCTTGATGGATTTTGTTGAAATTTTCAGAACTTCCCGAAAAACTCTTCTAGTTTATGATCCAGGACACTTGGGAATATGGTCCACGTGGTTCCGGAGTTATTCCGGATTGTCTTGGGGTACCAAAATTGGCCACATCGTCCATTCAACGGATATCTCAAAACCCAGATGAGCTAGAAGGTTGATGTCTTCGGCAAAGTTGTTCAGCAAACTAAGGGCTACCCGTCAGTAACAATCTTAATTGGGAATTTATCCGCTAGGTGGCGCTAGTTACAAATTTTCTTCAATCTTCTATATCTCAAGATCCTGATGAGCTAGAAGGTTGGTGTCTTCGGCGAAGTTGTTCAGCAGACCCTAAGCTATCTGGCAGTAACAATCTTAATTGAGAATTTATCCGATAGGTGGCGCCAGTTACAATTTTTCTTCAATCTTCTATATCTCAAGATCCTGATGAGCTAGAAGGTTGGTGTCTTCGGTGAAGTTGTTCTGCAGACCCTAAGCTATTTGTCAGTAACAATCTTAATTGGGAATTTATCCGCTAGGTGGCGCTAGTAACAAATTTTCTTCAATCTTCTATATCTCAAGATCCTGATGAGCTAGAAGGTTGGTATCTTTGGCAAAGATGTTCATCAGATTAAGGGCTATCAGGCAATAACAAAATTAGTTGAGGATTTCTCCACTAGGTGGCGCCAGTTACAACTTTTCTTCAATCATCTATATCTAAAGATCTTGATGAGCTATAAGGTTGGTGTCTTCGGCGAAGTTGTTCAGCAGATCAAAAGCTATCTGGCAGCAATTAATCTAATTGGGAATTTATCCGCTAAGTGGCGTTAGTAACAAATTATCTTCAATTTTATGTATCAAAAGTTAACAATCAGATCAATGTTGGGTGGCTCCAGTTTGTCTAAGACATAGTTGTTTACATCGTGGCGAAAATTTTAAATTCTCATAATTTTATGTTCGAGATTTTTCACGTTTGATTTGTGACTTACGCAGCTCAACAGCCACAATACATAAGTTGGATCATCAATTTGTTTTATATGCTTTTTTTTATTCAAAGCCTTATATTTTATTTACGAGATTTTTTGGTGGAGCCTTCCTTCACTGAGTGGTTAGAGTCCGCGGCTATAAAGCAAAGCCATTCTGAAGACATCTGGGTTCGATTCCCGTAGACCCAGGATCTTTTCGTAAGAGAAATTTCCTTGACTTCTCTGGGCATAGAGTATCATCGTACCTGCCATTCGATGTACAAATACTAAAAATGGCAACTTTGGCAATGAAAGCTCTCAGTTAATAACTGTGGAAGTTCTCATTGAACATTAAGCTGAGAAGCAGGTTCTGTCCTAGTGAGGACGTAATGCCAAGAAAAATAACGAGTTATGGGCTAGTTCATCTCGGGACCAACGGCTTTACTCCCTTCAGAAGGAAGTCGTCACTAAAATTTGTAATGATTATCTCTTAGATGGGTCGTATCTCAAGTCCTAAGCATATGTTTTAACGACTATATCGAGTCCATTTCCACATACACAGAAAGAAAAATCCGTGTAAATTTCAGCGTAAAATCGTGCACATAAAGGGAATGCCAGATATGTCGCAAATCTACACGTCACATCGTGTAAAATTACATCAACATCATGTAAGTTTCCGCTAAACATCGTGTAATCTAGCATGGACTCTAACCGATTACGCGTCAATTCGCATAAATTTACACGATGTTGATATAATTTTACACGATGTGTCATGTAAATTTTAACATATCTGGCATTCCCTTTATGTGCATGATTTTTCGCTGAAATTTACATGGATTTTTCTTTCTGTGTAGAGTTTTTCTGCTAGAATTATAACGAACCTTTCTAATGTAAACAATAACATTGGGTTTTGACAGACACTCAATGTGTTTCATGATTGAATATTTCCGACGGCATGAGCGTGAGCATTTACATGTAATATAATAAAGGATTATTCTCCAAACATATTTATCATTTGTACAGATAGTTTGAGCTGTATCAATTCTATCGAATCATGTAATTTCAATTTTAAAGCTCATTATTCAATTTTATTATTAAGAAAATTATTATATGATTTGCATTCTCGGGGATTTATTATTAGATTTATTTGGGTTCCATCCCATAGTCATATATTTGGTAATGAACAAGCTGATTGTTTAGCAAAATTAGGAGCTACTCGTGGAATTATTTATAAACGAGATGTGGCTCATTCGGAATATTACGCAAAATTTAAAAATTATGCTTTGAATTCTTGGCAAGTTGATTGGGATTCTAGTGACAAAGGTCGATGGTGTCATTCCATTTTACCAATTGTAAATAAAAAACCTTGGTTTAAAAATTTATCTGCTGGTAGAAATTTGATTTGTACGATTTCAAGACTTATTTCTAATCTTTATACTTGTAATAGTCATTTATATCGTATTAACATTATAGATTCAAATTTATGTGATTGTGGTGAAACTTATCAAGACATAGATCACATAGTTTTTTATTGCAAAAATTATATTTTGCCTAGGAAAAAACTTATAAATAACTTCAAGAATTTAGATACCGTTGTACCTGTATCTGTTCGTGATATTCTTGGTATTATCGCTATCCTATGATTAAAATTTTATACGATTTTTTCAATGATATTCATTATGTTATATGATACTGTTTTGCGTTTTATTTTATTTCGTTTCAGAAATCAAGAACTACGGCCTCCCTTGAACTCCTCCATCATCTCCCATTTTTGGTTATTGAAACTCCTTCTCAAGATTATGGCTCTGATATGGATCATTTCCGGTTGAGCCTTTAGTTTTAAGTTTTTTTTATAACGTTATTAGAAAAGATAAAGAGGTTTTGTGCCCTTTTGAGAACGATTTCAAAGGAAATCACTCAAAGGGGTTTTTCCCTCTTTCTAAATTTTTTGTTTGATAAATAAATAAATAAATAAATGAGCGTGAGCAAGTGATTTTGCATCCAAAAATCATTGGTGAGAATTTCGAAGCATATCTCAAAAGATTTGGCTTTTGTGGGAGAACCTCATGGTTGAGATTTGAGTGTCAATGTACCAACACTGGATATTCAATACATCAAGGGCAATCTGAAATGGAAAACTGAACCAATATTCATTCGCTATATGGTGCTAGTAACCTCTCCAATATTCTGAATTTGGTGAGCTGGTAATGCAATTGATTCAAATTTTATTCATTAGATATCACTAGTGATGTTTTCATAGAACTTATCTAATTTAACAACATGATAAGCAGGAAGGTTAGTTTTTCGACAAATAATATTGGATGGCTGAAATCTACCTAATAGGGATCAAGTTGGTTTGAGTTTTAGTGGCGCTGCCGTATATTTTTGAGGAAGAATTTTATTCCAAGATCCTCGTACGCTAAAATATCGGTCTTTTAGGATTTTTTCAAGCAACAAAAATCTTCCTTAAAACAATCCAACGGAAATGTTATAGACAACGGTTTAAATGCTCAACTTGATGCTCACCGCTAAGGTTTAAAGTTAGAGCAATCTGAGTACAAGTAAATGCTTAAGTAATAACAAATAATGTCACTGATAACAAAACTTGTTGATATTTTTTTTTTTGAGTTTTAAGTTATTAAAAATTCCGTGAGTTGATGTTCTTTAACTCGATATCGAAAACATTAATTTACTGGGATTGTGTGAATAGTTATTCCCATGAATAATCAAAATTGAAGGGGATTCCTGTACCGAAAAAATCTATACTCAACGCGTAATGCTTATATATATATATATATATATATATATATATATATATATATATATATATATATATATATATATATATATATATATATATATATATATATATATATATATATATATATATATACTTAACGATATTAAAAATATATTCAGAGAAATATTTTGAGTACCGGTTGTACATAATGGAGAAAAACAAAAATCCCCACAAATGTCTTTTTCAAACAAACGTTTTGATATTCGGGAAATTTCTAGTGAAATATAATTCTCAATAAAAATTAAACGATTTTAATTATTTTGCTCAACTATATGGATAATCGTAGCCGATAGTATATTCTTAAAATATTAGGAATTTTATTTTATTTTTTTTTTCACCGCCAGATATAAAGTGCATGTTCGATTTTGGCAACATGCCAAAAAACCTTTATGATGCCCAAATCAAACCGTGCAAAATAAAACGGTTGTTTCAATTGAAACTTCTATCAACGTGATAATGACCACGAATTTAATTGAACACGGTAAGTTTCAAGACGGCTCACAGAAATTTCGAGATTAGCACGATTGTTGACTGACCCATGATCCATTGTTTTGCATATGTATTCCCGTGTTGCCAAAATCAAACCATGCCAAAATAAAAAAAAAACTTTGCCGAACATATAAACTTTCACAATACATAGAAAAGAAATACTGTTATTGGCGCCACCTAGCAGATGAATTATCATTAATATTTTTTACCGCTAGCCTTCTAGCTCTTCACGATCTCAATATATAGCAGATTAAAACATTATTACTAGCAACACCTAGTGGATGAATTCTCAACCGGATGTTGCACTGCTAAATAGACCTTGAACTGTTGAACAAATTTACGGAAGACACCTTCCTTCTAGCTTATCGGAATCTCGAGACATATAATGGGGATTAATTTTTAATAAGGTTTGCAACTGCCCAAAAATCCTTGATCTGCTGAACAACTATGTCGAAAACACTAAACCTCTAGCTTATCAATATCTCGTGATATAGGAGATAGAAGAAAATTTGTTACTAGCGCAAACTAGCGAATAATTTCCCAATCACTACCAGATAGCTCTTGGTCTACTAAACAACTTTGCCGAAGGCATCAACCTTCTAGCCCACCAGGATCTTGAGATATAGAAGATTGAAGAAAATTTGTAACTAGCGCCACCTAGCGGATAAAATCCCAATTAAGATTGTTACTGACAAATAGCTTAGGGTCTGCTGAACAACTTGACCGAAGACTCCAACCTTCTAGCTCTCAAGGATCTTAAAATATAGAAGATCGAAGAAAATTTGTAACTAGTGCCACCTAGCGGAGAAAATCTAAACTAATTTTGTTATTGCCAGATAGCTCTTAGTCTGCTAAACACCTTTGCCGAAGACACCAACCTTCAGGCTCATCAAGATCTTGAGATAAAGAAGATTGAAGAAAAATTGTAACTGGCGGCACCTAGCGGAGAAATTCTTAACTGATTTTGTTATTGTCAGATAGCCCTTAGTCTGCTGAACAACTTCGCCGAAGACACCAACCTTCTAGCTCATCAGGATCTTTAGATATAGAAGATTGAAGAAAAATTGTAACTGGCGCCACCTATCGGATAAATTCTCAATTAAGATTGTTACTGCCAGATAGCTTAGGGTCTGCTGAACAACTTCGCCGAAGACACCAACCTTCTAGCTCATCAGGATCTTTAGATATAGAAGATTGAAGAAAATTTGTAACTAGCACCACCTAGCGGATAAATTCCCAATTAAGATTGTTACTGACGGATAGCCCTTAGTTTGCTGAACAACTTTGCCGAAGACATCAACCTTCTAGTTCATCTGGGTTTTGTGATATCCGTTGAATGGACGATGTGGACAATTTTGGTACCCCAAGACAATCCGGAATAACTCCGGAACCACGTGGACCATATTCCCAAGTGTCCTGGACCATAAACTAGAAGAGTTTTTCGGGAAGTTCTGAAAATTTCAACAAAATCCATCGAGAAACAAAAAAGTTATTCACATTTTAGTGTATTTTTTGCATGTGAAAAGTATGTTGGCTGGATGAAGGTTAATATTCTTCCTTGTGATTGTTTTCAAATAAAACAGTTTATAATCGTGTGGCATCAAAATGCCAGTCTAGGATCCCATAACGTATTTTATATCCGCCATGCATAAAAGTAGTCGAAAATATCTTTTGAATGATTTAAGGCCAGTGTCCGGGATTCGGACCATCCGGACACTTCGAATCAACACGGTATAATACATTTTTATCGTACGGTCAAGTTTGCCATATAATTACAACCAAATAGGGTTACTCGGTGTAATACGCCCCTCTACAATTTCACGGGATTGAGGCTTCTATTACACGTAAATATGATCACATATATTGAATATTCGCGAAAACATTAGGTTGCGCATATATGTTCTTTGAGAAGTATAAACAATCAATAGAAATTTTAGAAATAACAAAAATCAGGTTTTTGGTTTAATATTTTGCTTCTGATAAGGAAGCCACAGGGTGAATGAAACCCATTCTTTACTATTGAACTTATTACAAAATAAATTTACCGGAAGACGAATGCGAATGGACCCCTTAAGGCTTAGCAGGTGGTGGAATTCTCCTTGGAAACATTTCTACAACGCCGTGGACCTTGTTTTCTATGGGAGGGGCATATTGCCCGGGTTGTTTTGAAACGTAAACATTGAGACTGTTTACAAGAAAACATCTTGTACACTTTTTTGAAGCAACCTGAAAAGAGAAAGTTGGGTGCAGAGCATGACAAACTAAATAAGGAACACCTTGACATAAAAAGCTTTAGAAATGATGCATTTGCTACTGCGATAGAGCAGTATTTCCGGGGGCAGGGCGTATTACACCTTTTTACCTTACACTGCCAATCAATGTTTACTTTTAAACGAAGGGTTACAAACATAATCAAGTTCATATTAACCACCGGTGACCAACTTTATCGACAAATTAACAGCAATTTTGCGCTTGTTAGATGAGGTCAACAGCATTTATGTGCGAGACCGTGACATTCGAGAGCAAATAATCTCCGAAGTCGGTCAAACTTTACCGGCTAATAATCGACAACCAGTAGGCACCGGTTCGTCCAGCATCTTGGTATCGAACTAACTTAATTGTAGCAAACAACGATTTGCAAAGTCTAAGATTACCACCGTTCACCTGTCGCTGGAGTTCTAGTTCTCGGTAATGGCTCCGCTCCGGCGAAGACGACGACAACCGCAACAGTGTTGAACCGCAGGTTAAATTATGAAACACCGATTCCGATCCCAACGCGGTTAAGGGGTGTTAACTGCTGAACCACAGACAAACAGACGTATTAGTGACGAAATTTTTATCGAGCGCACTTTAAAAGATTGTTTCAATAATAAATTTTTGAGCTGCATAGTTTATTTTTATGTAAGTGAAACCTGAATTTAGTATAATATCGTTTAATTCCACTAGAGTTTGTATTCTTTGACAGATACGCGTACTAGACTTGACTTTGACTTGGAATCTAGTACACTACACTGAAAACAGCGTTACAGTAAAGGTCGAAATACACGTATCTTTCAAAAGATACAAACTCTTATGAAATTAAAAGGTATAGCTGAGTGTTACATCAGTTTATCTGTGACTGAACCTTACTAATCTCGCCAACTGAGTGCATGAAATAAAATGCACCGTTTGGCTGCGAGTTGTTTTTGTTTTCAAAGCGTTGACTGATGACGATGATGTTGATGACGATGATGGTGATGTTGATGAAGGCACTAGATAATGACCATGCTTTATCAATTAGTGTATCCCACGTAGTGAGGAAGCGGCCGTGATGGGTGATTAGGGCCGCTTGATCTATCATTTGGAACTGTTTGTTAAAGTTTTTAGTATCACTTATCAAATTGGATGATTTGTCGCTTCGCGCGGTGGATAGAATTGTCAGCTTCCGTAATTGACAACTGTAGTTCTAGGCGGGGTGGGGAAGCAATTAATTGTCATTTTTGTCATTTGTATTGATTGATTACAGAGATTATCTTCGTATATCTATACATAGTTCATCAAGGGGTTAGTTCTTTGTCTGTCCCTTTTTTTTATTGATTAATTTCGTACGATAGCAATTAGGGTCATTTGTTTTATGAATGGTTCGTCCTCATCGTCTAGAACCTGTTGGGCTCAGAAGTTGCATTATTTTTTTTGGACTACTGAGTATTACACGACTTAACAGCCAAACTTTTTGCATACCACAAGTAAATGACGATTTCGTGAAAATTTGGTTTAAATCCATGATGTTCGATTATTTTCTTTGCACTTTTTGTTCATGTAAAACAATCTATAACAACTTATAATAATTCGATATTCCACTAACTTTTCTAATACTGTCATTTAGCTATCATCTTAAATTTCGTTCATCCAATTAATATATCAAAATCACATCAGATTTTATGAGATTGCTTAGAAAAAAAAAATAATAACCTTGGAAGAACAAAAGATATCACTCATTCGCTCCCCATCGTAGACTTACGCCCACGGTAATATCTAGATTACCTCATATGACCTAAAAATATGAAACATCTAAAATCTATCAACATTTATTCCTGCTATTACCAGGGTGGTAATGACCAGTAACTCCTATCCCTACCTCCAGCGGTGCCGCCTGGGGTACGAGTAACCGTAGGGAAGAACGGATAGCCAATCCCGGTGGGACCTTGGTAGGAAGCTGACAGAGAACGAGGGCTCCTCTTTTCTGAGGGTGTAGCTTACCAGAGCGTCTGTTCTCCATGTTAGGAGCGGCTGATCATCGTCCTAGTGCCGGCGTGGGACTCTAAACAGTATTGTGCACGATGGTCCTCCGGCGAGACAGGGGGTTGGTAGAGGCCTTACAAGCCAACCGTAAAAATCATCAGTAAGGAAGCATACAATGTAAATTCGCACCGGAACAATCGGCATAGACCCAGGCATCGAAAACGGACTAACGATTGGAAACTCGGATCATGGGGAAAACACCGCTAGCGCAAGACGGCTCACCATAGTAGCATGTCCGAAAGAACTTGAAACTATTGAGAACCAGAGCTACAGGTCCAGAGCCCTGATAAAGGTGTATGGTTGTGATGGCTTTGACCGTGGTCATCATGTAAAGAACAAACGGACATTGCTGTATCGTGTCAGCACCGAGGAGACTCTTAACCAACCAAGTAAGGCAAAAGTAGAGCAAACGGATTGATTTTACGGCAACAGACCCGGCAACGAATAAAGGATAACGATTGGAAAGTTGGATCTTGGAACGTGAGAACTTTGAATGAACCCGAGCGTGTTGGGTTCCTGGCTCGTGAACTGCGGAATGTCGGCGTGAACGTGGCAGCTATCCAGGAAATACGCTGGCCGAGAACCGGAGAACGCGAATTCCGAGCGGTGGACCCCATCGCCAACACTTCATTCAAGTACCACATCTACTACAGCGGTGGTGACAGAGCAGAATGTGGAGTTGGCTTCATAGTGATTGGGAAGCAGATGAAGCGAATTATTCGGTGAAAACCGGTAAGCGACCGAATCTGTGTGTTGAGAATGAAGGGCAAGTTCTTCAACTACAGCCTGATCAGCATATATGCGCCAACGAACGATAAGCCCGATGACATGAAGGATGAGTTCTATGAGAGCCTGGATAAGGCCTACGGAGAGTGCCCAAAACAAGATGTCAAGATAGTCATCGGCGACGCAAATGCGCAGATCGGGAAAGAAGATTTCTTCCGACCCGTCATTGGAACGGAAAGCCTTCATTCCGTTACCAATGATAATGGCCTGCGGTTAGTAACCTTCGCTGCTGCTAGAGGGATGGCAATCAGCAGTACCTACTTCGCACGAAAGAATTTCCGCAAACACACCTGGCGACACCCGAGTGGCGATGCCTGCTCCCAAATAGACCACGTGCTGGTTGATGGGCGACATTTCTCAGATGTCATGGATGTCAGGACCTTCCGAGGCCCTAATATCGACTCGGATCATTATCTCGTTGTAGCTAAAATTCGGGCGCGGTTATCCAGCGTCACGAGTTCCAGAACAAACAGAACGCTGCGCTTCAACTTACAACGCTTGTAAACTGATGGGGTAGCTGCGCAATACTGTCAGCAACTAGACGAGCAGTTGGGAAGAATCAACGTTGCTGGAGACGTCGACAGCCTGTGGGATCCTATCCACGAAGCTGTGACAACAACGGCGCGGGAAGTGATCGGCACTGGTCAACGACGAAGACGAAACGACTGGTTCGATGAAGAGTGCCAGAGAGTGACAGACATGAAGAATGTCGCCAGAAGCCGTATGCTTGTGGTCAGTACCCGACAGAACAAAGAACGGTACAGGGCAGCGAGAGTCGAAGAAAAGCGAATCCACCGCAGAAAGAAAAGGCAGCACGAAGAAAGTGTGGTAGTTGACGCTCAAGAAAGCACGAACCGGAATGATATGCGGAGAATCTATGCAACGGTCAATAATGCGCGGCACAATACCGTACCAGTGCCCGCCATGTGCAATGATCGAGAAGGGAATTTGCTGACCGATAAAACGGCGGTGGCTGCCAGGTGGAAGGAGCACTTTCAGCAATTGTTGAACGGTGGAAATGGAAATGAAGCGAGGAACAGGATGAACATAGATGACGACGATCAAGCTGTGGACCCACCGACCATAGGAGAGGTTAAAAAGGCTATCAGCGAGCTGAAGAACTGTAAGGCTGCTGGGAAGGACGAGATCCCGGTCGAGCTTCTCAAGCACGGAAGCGAGCAGCTTTACCAGTCGATCCACCGAGTACTTCTGAAGGTATGAGAGGACGAAGAATTGCCCGCCGGCTGGTTGGATGGCCTCATCCGCCCTATCTACAAGAAAGGGCACAGACTGGAGTGTGCCAATTACAGAGGACTTACCCTGCTGAATTCGGCGTACAAAATTCTGTCGCGCATCCTGTTTAACAGACTGCGACCGCTCGAGGAGTCCTTCGTCGGCGAATACCAAGCTGGTTTTCGTGAGGGCCGTTCGACAACGGACCAGATGTTTAGCTTGCGAATGATCCTAGACAAATTCCGGGAGTATAACCTGCAGACTCACCATCTGTTTATTGATTTCAAGGTGGCGTACGACTCAGTGAAAAGAAATGAGCTTTGGCAGATAATGTCTGAAAATGGTTTTCCGGTGAAACTAATTAGGCTGATACGTGCTACGCTGGATGGTTCGAAATCAAGTGTCGGATCGCAGACGAGGTGTCAACCTCGTTCGTGACATTAGACGGATTGAAGCAGGGAGACGCACTTTCTAATTTACTGTTCAACATTGCACTGGAGCGTGCTATTAGGAGATCTGGCGTGCAGAGAAATGGCACTATTATCACAAGGTCGCACATGCTCCTTGGCTTTGCGGACGATATGGACCTAATTGGAATTGATCGTAGGTCAGTGGAAGAGGCCTTCGTGCATCTGAAGAGGAAGACAGCGAGGATAGGCCTGACTTTTAATTCTACTAAAATGAAGTACATGGTTACAGGTAGAGATAGAGTCAGACATGGTGGTGTAGGTGCTGAGGTAGTGCTTGATGGGGATGTGTTTGAAGTTGTTGAAGAATTTGTTTATCTTGGAACACTTGTACGCAGCTTGCAAACGGAAACAAAATTCGCCCTGTATAAAACATTGATTCTTCCGGGCACAAAGCGTGGACGTTGAAAGAGTCAGGCCAGAAAGCTCTCGGTGTTTTAGAGCGTAAAGTGCTGCGGTCAATATTTGGTGGGAAACTCGAAATTGGTGTGTGGCGCAGACGCATGAATCACGAGTTGTATCAAGTGTACAAAGATGCGAATATTATCAAGCGTGTAAAATTCGGCAGACTTCAGTGGCGCGGTCACTTAGTGCGAATGTCGGAAGAAAGAATTGCGAAAATAATATTAAGCAGGGAACCAGGTAGAGGTCGGCGGCTTCGGGGAAGACCACGAATACGCTGTCTGTACGCAGTGGAAGAGGACCTGGCGAGCCTAAATGTTCGGGGCAACTGGAGAAGTTTTGCCCAAGACCGACGAAGATGGAGCTATACAATACGCCCGGAAATGGCGTGACGCTACGCTGTAGCCATCAAGGTAGGTAAGTATGAGAACTTGAAGTTGGGAAGATCTTTTCTCATAAATTGATACCATGATACCGATAAAAATAGCGAAGTATCTGCTGCATCCAAATGTGACGAACGAACGCGTGCAACATTTAATCGCTGAATGCATTCAGCAGAATGAACGGATTCGAACTCATTGAATCATTCTGCCGGGTGTATTGCCATTCAGTGAGTGCTCATCAGCACTCAAACACAAATACTGCTGTAAGAATGTAAGCCATCATTCGCTACTGCAATCGGATGCCTTCGGCACACGGAATCTAATTTATCGCTCGGCGGTAGTGACTCATTCAGGTTCCGTTTTTACCTTATTGGTCGCTCGGCGAGGAAGTAGTATGTGCATTGGAAATTGAAACACTCAGCTTGGCTGTAGAAACGGCGAGCGGGATTGCCGTGGATTGAGTGTGGAAGTGAATGAAGGAAATGCGATAATCTAAAGAATGTTTCCAATTCTTGACCACAACCAGGTGCTGATTGAGCAATTTTTTTCCCATTGTCCTCGTATACGAATGTGATTACGGATTCTCTGCAATTCCCACAGATTATACTGGATAATGCCCTTGAAGCCTCGCAAGGAATTCCTTTGACTATTTCAGTGATTTATTTATCTACTTCTTCAAGAAGCTTTCAATGATTATTTCAGGAAGTATTATTACAATAAAACTGAGGGATTCGCAAATCAATAATGGGTTTATCCAAGCGCAACTATTCGAAACAAGTTATACAATCAATCACAATAGGGCAATATTCAAAACTGAAAAGGCAATAGATGGCTCTTTTTCGGGGGTAGTAAAAACGAAAACCTGAAGCAAAGAAAGCACCTTGGAACATGAACTAAACCCAAAAAGTTATGTATTCACATTACGCTTGATTTCTAATCACACCTAATTGCTTGTAATTAACGTTCTTCATTATTTTTCAAACGTTTTGACAGGCCTCGATTACCATTCTTCCGTGCGCTTGTGTTGGAAGTTTGAGAAATTTGTGAATCCAGCGTAGCGTGATCAGTGAGTGGAATACATGCATCAGTGTCGACACTCGGCGACCAGTGAGAGAAACTGAATATTCGAAAGGTTGTTGTCTGTACTTTTTGCCGCTGGCATCAACTGTTTCAACTGACGAAATAAATATTCGTTACCCTATTGACAGATCAATTTAATTAGTAATTTTTTTTTTCTAATTAGACAATTATTACGAAGAAAACAACTTTTGGCTTTGAAAAAGGCTTCTACTTTAATAAAGCTTCAATTTTTTTTAAATTGTTCTAAAGACTGGATTCGGAAAAAATGAGACACACAAAAATGATCACCAAAATTCCATTTAAATCAGATACTTCTCAAATTTTTAGGGATTTAATAACTATATATTAGATATGTTTGGGCGTAAATTCTTCATTGAATTTCCTTCCCCAAGCTAAATTGCTCTTAAATTTCTCTTAACACTGCTCATGAGATCTTGGTCGTGGCTTTGCCCATCTTTTTACATAATTTCTCCCAGTTTTTCTTTAAAGCTCCATCGGTTTTGAATGTTTTTCCACTATTTTTCAACTTATTATTCATTATCGCCTAAAACTTGTCGATGGGACGTAGTTCTAGTGTATTTGACGGGTTCGCCTCCCTCGGGACCTCATTAACGCCCTTCGCTTCGTACCAATCCATTACAGGTTTGGCGTAATGGCACAAAGCGAGATCCGGCCAGAACAGCGTGGGACCATGGTGAGAGCGGAGGAAGGGTAGCAAGCGCTTCTGCAAGTATTCCTCTCGATAAATCTGCCCGTTTATGGTACTGGATGTAACGAACGGCTTTCTGTACCGTTCTACCGTATCGCCTGTCACAACAGGTACTTCTTCGCGAATATGTCCATCTTTCTTTTCCGGAACATTTCCGGAACCTCCATGTGGGACTAGACGGGCCCAGCTCAGTATGGGAGAAAAATAAAGTTGTATGATTCCACGGGGCACCCCCCAGGATTATTTCTTAGGGTTAGAGGAAGCCTTTCTGAAAAATTCAGCTCATTTGGTCGTTCCATGAGCTGGCGCATTTGAATTGAAGTTAATATGGGATTTTCAGCTCAAACATATGAGCAAAGGCACATCATCTACTGTTTGGTTCAGGAAAATTGATGATCGCGTTCAATTGAACCCAGAATGTCAAAAACACTACTTGATGTAATAGCGAAGAATATTGTAGAAGATTGTACCATGATCAAAATTAATAAAGTTGGTGTTTTAACCATCTGAAGTATATCATGCAATACTGCTTGTATTTCTTCAACATAGCTTGGAGGTAGCCACTAAGCGCATCATAGCCACCTATGACGCTGGGCGAGCTGAGGCACATGTCGCATGCATATAAGTAACTGTACGGGAGTGCTGATCTAAGCCTAACTTTCAACAACTGAAAGAGTAATGAAAATGAGACTAAATCCAGGTACAACCTTCTGCAACTATGTTCATTAGGGTATCAACTAGTGTATTTCTTATTCTGGGCTTATTTGAACGCGAACAATTAGTATACGGAACGAAACAGTGACATAGGATCAACTTTCAATACATCTGAGTCGAATATCCCATACAAACTTCAAATCGAATGCGCCACCTGGTGGAGCAACCAATTGAGTTGAAATTTTGAGAGAGCGTTTTTCTTACTCTAAGGCTCATATCTAGGGGGTGCCCCGTTGAGTTTTACAACTTTTTTGTTTAAGGGCCAGTCTAATGTGGGACGTACCGACTAAAAACTCAAGGCCGGGGATTTGTTTGATATCCGCCTTGATGTATGTCTCGTCGCCCATGACGAGACAGCCTGGCTTGATCAGCCACTCACGGTACAGCTTCCGCGCACGCAATTTGGCCACCGTGTTTTGCTTCTCAGTTCGGTTTGGCACTTTCCTGACCTCAAAACACGTAGCCCAGCACACTTCATGGTCTGCTGGACGAACCACTTCGACGAATGGACGTTTTTGGCCACGCCTCGGGTTACTCTTGAAGTACTCTCTTATCTTCTGTGCCTTCTCTGGGTTTTCGGTTTTCGGCCGCTTCCAGCGCGCCGCTCGATGGTCTTTGTCTCCTTGAACATCTTCACAACGCGGGACACGGTGGAACGGTGGATTCCAAGCCTTTTGCCGATCCATCTGTGTGACTGATCAGGATTATCGATCACCGCGCCCAAGATTTTCTGGCGTAGCTCTTCTTTCTTCGAATGCATCTATCTAAATCACGACGTGATAAAATTTTGCATACATAAACATAACACTCAAAACACCCAAAATTTTATTGATTTTTACCTATACGATACACCCAAAGTGTCACGTTTTTTCCGAGTTCAACCTTTAAGATTTTTTTTTTTCATTTTTTAAAGAGTTAATTCAAGATACAAGCCAAAGCAAAGACTATTTAGGAAATATCATAAAAGTTGGATTTTCTATGGAAATTTGTTTCAAACTTCAATATAACGATTCTTATTAGTTGATGACTTTGTTTTACTAACTCATGCAGAGTTGACCGTATAATTATCAAAGATACTAGTTCAATATAATTATAATATTCAACTGTATGGGAATATCACGCGAAGCAGCAAATTCGTACCATTTATAATGAGCGTTCTATCGCTCTACATTCAAACGATTGTGATGAACGAATTTCTATCTAAACCGATTCACTACCACCACATGATCGCTCTCTCACTTCTCACTCTAGTACGACTTCCACTTCGGAACCATTACTCGCCATTCATCAACTCGAGCAACCGTTTGTGCTCCGTAAGAATATGTCCACTATTGCAAAGCTGCAGCTATAATCAATCGATTGAGAGTGCCGAGAACGGGCCCAAGAACGTTCAAGAAGAAAATATGCATTCGAATCGGACTGGTTAGGCTGGACCGCGTGGCGGACTTTGTGCAATGCTACTTCCAAGAACGACGAGAGCAGAGCGGCTGATGAATAGCCCTTGCATGGTCTGTATGGTGCGGTTGGCTAGCTTGGATTCCCCGTTATAATCATTGGCGTAGGAACAGGGGGAAGTAGGCCCCTCACAAAAATTGTATACAATATTGAATAAGAAATTATATAATATTCAAATTTATATCAATCTAGCTTATATACGGCGATCTTCAAGAACTAGGAGCTTGATTAAGAGAATTAATGAAGTAAATAAAAATTGATTAAAATACCATGCTCCCCAAATTTTCGATCAATCTTCCAGTAATTTCGGTTGCAGGAAGCAATTCAGCAATACACCATTTTACTGATGAGCAGCAATTCTAAAATTGTTTACTGGAGTTCAGCAATCCAACTTGCTAGATACCGGTTAACACCATCGGTTTTGCTGATTTTTAGTAAATGGTATGCCAGATGATTGATAACCAGCAATCAATTTGCAGATTTGCCGTAAACCAGTAAACATAATTACTGAAACAGTAATTGTGATTGTCAACTGATAAACTAAAAACACAGAAAACTTCTATCCCATTTGTATCGTTATCAGCATGGGGTTTTGATACAAATTTATCCAGCTTGTCTCATTTTTCGTACACTCTTCGGAATATCAGTCTTGGTTAGTACTATATTCAGTAAAATACTAAATATTGAAGAATCATTCGAGTGTGTTTTTAGGATGGTTACAATACCGGGACGGCAGACGGTGCTTTGCCTCTACTTATATTCATTTTCCCCAAAGTGGAGTGTCTATTTTTGTGAAAATAAATGTTTATGGAATGTATCGCATGTAATGAACATTGAAAATAAATTTATCACCACGGGCACTGGCGACCTGAAAACATCCTACTAGAAAAACAAATTATTAAGTACTGGTTGATCAGCAAACTCAAATGTACCTTTCTGGATCGTCAGCAAACTAGCTGTCACTTTGATGAAAATTTGCTGAATGATCAGCAAAGTTTATATTGCTGAATTTACAGCACAATAAAATTAGCAAAAATTTGCTGGTTTACAGCAATACAAATTTGGTGTGTACGTTGCGTGCTTGGCCACCGCCACAGTCACTTCGTTGAAGTTGGTCACGATAAGCGAGATTTTTACCACATTCAAATTGCAAACAATTGATGATTTATAATTTTAGAACATTAAGGAAGAGAGGGAGTTTCCCGAATTTGTGATGATGCGCAACATACGTAGCGTTTTCCAGTAGATTTGGGGCTGCTGAATCCATTGCACATTGGTTTTGGGAACGGAATGAAGTGGAATAAATTAATAACTAGAAAAATATAGGAGATATAGTTTTAGTGTTTCTGAATATTTACTTGTCTGGTCAAGTCACGTAATATGCAAAAGTGTTCCAAATTCCAAAATTTATAGCTCTCAAACTCTTTCATTTCAAAAGATAGCACAATAAAATGTTCCACAATGTAAGGAGATTGGGCAAAGTTGTATGGAGTTTGGTCCCGGAATGTACACAAATGACTCATACATCATTTAAAAGATCTAAATGGGACAAGAAAAAGTTGACATGGGGCCAGAAATATTCGTCGTAGGGGAAAACAGTTATGTGTGCTGGAACTATGTAAAAAGGGAGTGTTTTGGATCGGTTTCTACTGTATCATATTTTCTTGCACAAATGTTTTGGATTCGCGCGAAAGGGTGCTTATGTATTTTTATCGTAAACTGTTCGAAAAGTAGTGATTTCAAACAGACTTCAGGACGTTTTGAGTTGCTGGTATGAACCTTAAGTATTAGGCATACGGAGATAGGAATTAAAGGTACATCAATGTGGGTTCGATAAATAACTCCCTTTAAGTAAGATACAGGGTGGACACCAAGGTCATATCGTATTTTTCTGTTTCTTTTCCTGTTCTCCTGCATGAGACATGATTGTACAAACTGTCTGTTTACTCTGGAATACCCATATTATACCCGGTTTTAACACAACGTTGCATTGTATTCTGTACTTCTGGTTCTCGGTTCTGACCAATACCTGATAATGATTAAACTGCGGTTAAAACTCCCTGACGTTAAAAACGAACGGTACAGACGCCCGCCTCTGTATGACCTTCAGCGATAGAAGCAGACGGATGTCGCCACAGTCCACGTCCCGCCTCGGCTCCATCCCATTACCCCGAACGCCACTACCCCGAACGCCACTACCCCGAATGGGTCACTACCCCGAAAGCCATTACCCCGAATGGGTAATTACCCCGAACGCCACTACCCCGAATGAGCCATTACCCCGAATAGTATGAGATACAATACAGTATCTTGTTTTGCGTGCAAAAATGCATCTCTAATGGAGGCTTGTAATTAGTGGCACGTAAAATTCGTCGGTAAAATGTTCATCATATATTTTCCCTTCTTTTATATACCAGCTATTCTTTCGAAATATCTTGTTGGCAACTATATTCTTCTCATTCTTTCTGAGACAGTGCCTGTTTATCAGCTCAGTGGACACCTTCGTAATTCAAGGGTTCATTCACAAATTTTATTTCGCCAAAAATTTCCATTTCTAACACCTACCCACCCCCTCGTACTTTTTTTTGTATGGAAATTCTACATATTGTGAATGGGCTGTAATATTTTGAGGACAACTACCCACAAGCTCTTTTGCTCCCTTCAGCGTTACGAAATTTGTGAATGGGCTTTAATAAAATAAGCCTTTTATTGACTGAAAGGAATTCGAATCCATAACCCTCAATATGGTGTTGCTTAACAGATGCGTAATCACCGGTATTTGGACTTATTGGTGGTGTTCATATTTCAATTTTGTTTTTGAACAAATATTTTTCTTTCTTATGAATGAAGGTTGTGTCATAGCATCACGTTATTACAGTGATCATTCACGTCATAGCTGCAAACATTTCACCAGAAATTTGCCCTTCTTTTTTAAATAGGCTGTTCTTTCACGTTTTTGTTGGATAAGCTAGTCACTAATATTTCCATATAGAACAGCTTTTTATAAAGGAGTATATCTTGAAGACATTCACTAAAGTGATTCCTGCTATAATTCTAATCGGAAATTTTCCCTTTCTTTTATCTTCTTGTATTAAAACAGACAGGTCTCTTATGGATTTACTCATAACTTTTCTGCCATCATCATTTCTTCATTATCTTGAATCAAAAAAAAAAATTTTTTTTGTGGTTATCTCACAGAAATTCAAATTAATGATCCCACAAATCAACAAAAGTTCTTACTGTAGCGTCAATCAGAGGCCGCCGATTTTTCTAACATGTACAAGTGTACAAGTGCGATAGCTTAACGGTCGTCTTAAGGTTGGTTTTTAGGCGGGTTCCATAGAACAACACTTGCAGCGACTATCTCAGGGTGAACTTCCATTACCATCGTTTACGAAACAAAATCTTTAAGAAGATCTTAATCTTAATGCCCGACACCTATAAAAATGAGTAAAGGAAGTGGCTACCGAGTTCCAATAAGAGACTTTATTACATCCTAATTTTGTGCATATTATAGCTATCCTTCTCATAATAAATTCACCCTTCTTTTCGAAATAGACTGTTCTCCAGAGCATTGCAATGTGGCTGTGTGAATCTTCCCAAAATTAGAGGACAAAACTTAGTGTGTAAAAATTATTTGCTGAACAACTAGCTGCTTTTTTATCTTCTAATATTTGAAAAATACATTTTTGTGCCAAACTCGTGAAATACTCATAAAGAATCGTACAATTATCTCCCCACTCTCTAATTAGAATATGTCTCAAAATGTTATCCATTCGGGGTAATGGCGTTCGGGGTAGTGACCCATTCGGGGTAGTGGCGTTCGGGGTAATGACCCATTCGGGGTAATGGCTTTCGGGGTAATGGCGTTCGGGGTAGTGGCATTCGGGGTAGTGGCATTCGGGGTAGTGTCATAGAATCCCCGCCTCTCGACCAAACGTTGCCGGACGAAACTTTGCTTGCTTAAGGTGAGGATGAATCGAAGCCAAACCTCAAAATTTCAAGAGCACAAATCGAGAGAACCAAGCATCCGTTTGAGATGCAAACCTGATTGATTGGTCCCTAGCTGGTGGTGACCAATCGATTAGGGTTTCAGCTCAAACGGGTGTTCGGTTCCCCAGATGGCTCCATCCCATTACCCCGAACGCCATTACCCCGAACGCCACTACCCCGAACGCCACTACCCCGAATGGGTCACTACCCCGAAAGCCATTACTCCGAATGGGTCATTACCCCGAACGCCACTACCCCGAATGAGCCATTACCCCGAAAAGTATGAGATACAGTACAGTATCTTGTTTTGCGTGCAAAAATGGATCTCTAATGAAGGCTGGTAATTAATGGCACGAAAAATTCGTCGGTAAAATGTTCATCATATATTTTCCCTTCTTTTATATGCCAGCTATTCTTTCGAAATATCTTGATGGCAACTATATTCTTCTCATTTTTTCTGAGACAGTGCCTGTTTATCAGCTCAGTGGGCATCTTCGCAATTCAAGGGTTCATTCACAAATTTCATTTCGCAATAAATTTCCATTTTTAACACCTACCCACCCCCTCGTACTTTTTTTGTATAGAAATTCTACATATTGTGAATGGGCTGTAACATTTTGAGGACAACCACCCACAAGCTCTTTTGCTCCCTTCAGCGTTACAAAATTTGTGAATGGGCTTTAATAAAATAAGCCTTTTATTGACTGAAAGGAATTCAAATCCATAACCCTCAATATGGTGTTGCTTAACAGATGCGTAATCACCGGTATTTGGACTTATTGGTGGTGTTCATATTTCAATTTTGTTTTTGAACAAATATTTTTCTTTCTTATGGATATATGTTGTGTCATAGCATCACAGTGATCATTCGCGTCA
The DNA here is from genome assembly GCF_002204515.2 of Aedes aegypti. NCBI lineage: Eukaryota > Metazoa > Arthropoda > Insecta > Diptera > Culicidae > Aedes > Aedes aegypti. Next base: position 455,267,291 of record NC_035108.1, read on the forward strand.
TAGCTGCAAACATTTCACAAGAAATTTACCCTTCTTTTTTAAATAGGCTGTTCTTTCACGTTTTTGTTGGATAAGCTAGTCACTAATATTTCCATATAGAACAGCTTTTTATATTTTTATAAAGGAGTATATCTTGAAGGCATTCACTAAAGTGATTTCTGCTATAATTCTAATCGGAAATTTTCCCTTTCTTTTATCTTATTGTATTAAAACAGACAGGTATCTTATGGATTTACTCACCACTTTTCTGCCATCATCGTTTCTTCATTATCTTGAATCAAAAAAATATTTTTTTTGTGGTTATCTCACAGAAATTCAAATTAATGATCCCACAAATCAACAAAAGTTCTTACTGTAGCGTCAATCAGAGACCGCCGATTTTTCTAACATGTACAAGTGTACAAGTGCGATAGCGGAACGGTCGTCTATTAGGTTGGTTTTTAGGCGGGTTCCATAGAACAACACCTCCAGCGACTATCTCAGGGTAAACTTCCATTACCATCGTTTACGAAACAAAATCTTTAAGAAGATCTTAATCTTAATGCCCGACACCTATAAAAATTAGTAAAGGAAGTGGCTACCGAGTTCCAATAAGAGATTTTATTACATCCTAATTTTGTGCATATTATAGCTATCCTTCTCATAATAAATTCACCCTTCTTTTCGAAATAGGCTGTTCTTCAGAGCATTGCAATGTGGCTGTGTGAATCTTCCCAAAATTTGAGGACAAAACTTAGTGTGTAAAAATTATTTGCTGAACAACTAGCTGCTTTTTTATCTTCTAAAATTTGAAAAATACATTTTTGAGCCAAACTCGTGAAATACTCAAAAGAAATCGTACAATTATCTCCCCACTCTCTAATTAGAATATGTCTCAAAATGTTATCCATTCGGGGTAATGGCGTTCGGGGTAGTGACCCATTCGGGGTAGTGGCGTTCGGGGTAATGACCCATTCGGGGTAATGGCTTTCGGGGTAATGGCGTTCGGGGTAGTGGCATTCGGGGTAGTGGCGTTCGGGGTAGTGTCATAGAATCTCCCCAGATTTGTGCTCTTGAAAATTTGAAGTTTGGCTTCGATTCATCTTCACCTTAAGCCCCACTTGCGAGCTGTTAGAGTACAGTCATAGCGGCCATCAACTCGATCGGTTCGACGAAGGGTGTAGAATTATTCTGGAGCAGAAGAATGAGGAGCATCATAGACAGTATGTAGAAGCAGCAGATCCGTCTGTTCGAGGGTTTCATACCGCGAGCAGAAATGTAAAAGTATATAACCCATTGCATTGTTCGGACGGAGGCAAGGTGATTGAAAGGTGGAAGCAGTACTACGACGAACAATTGAATAGTGCTGAGGGCACAGGTATGGAGTTTCGAGGCAGTGGAGGAATGTCGCAATGTTAGACAATGGCAACCAACCAGCTCCCACATTGAGGGAAGTTTAGGATGCCGTTCTAGAGTAACTGGGCAGTTGTAAAGGATGGTATATGAGTACAACTTATCGAGAATGGCCTGGAAAAGTTGGTCGCATGGTTTTATCAGTTGATAGTCTCAGAATCTAAAAGACATAACAGCTGCCGGAGACGTAAAGCCAATAAGTTACAAAAAGGTTGACTGTCTATCTCTCTATCTATTCCTCTATCTGTAATTCTTGTATAAAGGATTTAGAGGCTTGCAGAAAAGCTACTGAAGGGTGATAGAAGGGAAGAAACAAAAATATATAATATAAGATAGCCACTAATTACTAAAAAACGGCTCTTGGGTAACTCGTAAAGCGAAAACGATTGACATTTTGCTTAACCTAAGACCGATTGGATAATGTAGGAGTACATTCGACACTAAACAGACGTATACATAGGTTGTCATTTAGGGTAAAGTATCGAGATTTGTGATTTGGAAGTTTTGAAGCGTAGCTTAGATACATCTTCACCTTAAACACATGAAATCTTCAAACTACGTATATGTTGAAGATAAGTTCAAATGACCATTTTCATTTACATTCGTGCTGTTTATGATTTTTATTAATTGGTTAGTTGGTTTGACTTTTATGTTTTTTATTGAGCTGATGGCTTTATTGAACTCTTTGTAAAATCTCTTCTGGAGTTATATGTAATTTGGAAAAATCTGTTACAGTCAGTTATCTTATTAAACACAACTCATTTTTATCCCACTGTTTCTAAACTATTTTTCATCGAATGAAGCTGATATAAGCTTATTATCCACAAAAAGTATCATATAAAACAGCTACAAAATAGTTGAGCAATGTTTGGTGTTAAGTGGGTGGCAGGGTATTTTTTTATAAAGATTTTTCAATGTATTGCCGTCTAGAATTACAATGTAATGTTTTCATTTCTGATTGAAAGCCTGTGAAAGTGAATTCTATATAAAAAAGATTTTTTTCATAATTGAAAATTCATCTCAAACCATGCGAAATTACTTTTTTTTCCCACTACGGATATTATTGGCTCCATACCAATTTTTATTAACTCAACTCGGGTCAAATTTTCCCAATCTCCTTTCCAGGTCTTCTATGTTCTGAAGAGTTTTATATATGAGCAAAATACACATTTTCTCTCAAGACTTCATACTTCTAAAATTTTCGAATGGAATGATATTAGCGTTTTTTTAGTTTTTCCATACATTTTTTTAAGCGTATCACTTCAAATGGCGCTAGTGAAATCAACACATTTTTCCTTCAATCGACTTTAATTGAATGAAAATCTCAAGAATTTGTAAAAATCTGTTTTCCAGGTAATATGAAGGAATTATACAAAACGTATTTAGTTTGAACATGAGCTTGATTGGCAGTGTTTGCTACTCCAGTTTTGCCAGATCAGCTGCACTTACAAAAGGAACCAACCAGATGACTATTGGGACTAACAGACACCCTCAGTGTATAAATAGTGGTGGTCTTCTATTTTTATATGAGAATGGCGTCTGACACATCAGAATGCAGACCAATGAGGGGAAGGGTGAGGAATTGATGATGCGCTGACTCCCACAGTAGACCAGATATACCCCTGCATCTACGCCAGTTTATGCAGGAAGGAGTAGGGTTTTTAAATTTATGGCAGAGAGGCTTGATGTTTGGTAAGCAGACTGGCTATATATCAGGCGCAAGGAAAGACGTGCTATAGATCGAAGAACGGATGCTTAGGGAAACGGTAGTTTTGTCCGTCTCTGGTTCTAGCAAATGCTGTGAACTATTAGGACATATTAGGAATGGAATAGAGATGCAAGTGAAAGATACAACTACAAAGTTCGAGGAAAGAAACGGATCTGGGATTGAACTCATGACCTTCTGCTTATGTTGCAGAAGCGGTAGTCATTGAACCTTTTGATACTAATATGATTCTTAGACATACCTTTGAATGCAGGAGTAGTATGGTTTCTAAATATCGATAGTGAAGAACGTTTGAAGAAATGAATAGCAGCATACACACATTTTTTTCTAGCATTTACGAATAACTTAAAGAAGATGTTAATCTTACAATTTGTAACTATATATCTATATTTCAAACTTAAAGTGCGATATAAATCCGTTTTGAAAGAAATGTCTTCCTGATTTTTTACAGTATATGTATCAAAATTAATGTTATCAATTTTGAAAGATGTTCCACCTGTTTCAGATGTATTACGACTAATACTCTCAGCGATTTCGTAAAACAAACAATTTTCAAATAGTTAATCGTTTCCTCAGGAGTTTTATCTGAAATTTTATCGACTTATAATTCAAAAAAAAAAAACTAGTCAAAATTATGTTATGTCTATACCATTGAATTTTGTCTGAAAGTTTCGAATCAAATTCTTTCAGACTCAATCAAATCAAATGTATTCAAAGCATTCCAGATATCTTAAGACATTGAAACAGGATTTGTATAGTCAATGAGAACAGAAATATATATTTCAAATTTTCTAACTATTTTCACAATGTTTTCGATATTAACATGGAAATCTCTTTTAAATTATCCCTCGACAAATTGTACTCTGAGCTGACGTTATATAATCGTAATTAGATTGTAAAATACTTAGAAAATTCAACTCTTTCGCCGACTTCCCTGAGCATAGAGGATCATCGATGGCACACGATGTACGAATGCGAAAATGGCCACTTTGACAAGAAGCTCTCAGTTAATATTTGTGGCAGTGGTCATTGAGAACTAGGCTAAGACGCAGACTCTGTTCCAGTGAGAACGTAATGCTAAGAAGAAGAAGAATTGTATCTTCGAATCTCTACAAAAGTTACTGGAAGGGATGTTTGTTAATAAGGAGGATCGTTGGGTCACAGGATTCACCTTGATAAGTGATGATGATAATGATAAACAACCATTTGTGATGTATAAACATGCTAGTAAATCTAATCTTTTAGTAAATATGAAAAAGTCAAATGGAAGAAAAATAATGCGGACTCTTGGAATGACGAACCATTCAAAGTTTGTTGAACGTCTACATAAATGTAACATTGTTACCGTTGTCGGGACGAAAACATGTGTTATCATATTTTACCCATTTGAATAAAAAGCATGAAACGAGCTCAGTAATCCATCTTTGAATGAGCGGCCACAAGCCAATTTCAACTCCGTTAACACAAAACGCACAAGCAGATGTACATAAACGAACTCGTGAAACACTCTGCCCGACAAAACGCACGAAAATGAAAAGAAAAAACTTCTTCGGCAATCCGTAAACGAACCGCATTGCTTGGGCTTTCCGAAGAGCAATTTCTGACAAACTCGTGAAGCTCACAGATTCCAGAATCCTACGGTCGTAAAAGATATTCTTGAGGAATATGTAACGTTATGAAGTAATTTCAAGATCAATCCCAGAAGTTCCAAAAAGAATCTCTAGAAAAAAAGCATGAAAGATGTTTGTAATTAATTACACTATATTTTATAAAAACATTTTTCGCGGAACTTTAGTTTGAATGAATGGTGGTATTCTACAAAGAAACCACGAATACTATGAGATTCGTGAATCCATGACTGGTGCGCGTTGGATCTGTTCTCGTGTCGTTGGACACCCTCCTAGGAGGCCCCCTTCAGAACAAATTCTAACTACGCCAATTGTTTCAACTACAAACCTATACGTTCTAACTGAGGGTTCGTTTGCTCGCTCTGTCGGATGCAGAGCAGCAGCGGGTTGGCGTTCAGCAACACTTGTTGCTAGTGATCATCATCATCGTCGTCGTCGACGCCGTCGATGCTATTCGTTAACTCACTCGCTGCCAGTAGTATTCTTGTCGTGGTCGCTGGTGGACGCGATTAATTCTAATCGGTTTGGTGTTTACTTGGCGTTGTTTTTGTGTATTTATTTTCGCGATTTCTATGAACTTATTTTTGCACTACTTTGTTTTGCTGATTGCTGATACGGAACGGTCTGTGTTTAGAGTGTGTACATATTTACAAATCGTGTGGGTATTGCTGGCGATCGTGTTAGAAGTTTGTTAATTAGCTCATTTACGCCCTTTTTGGGTATTGGTTGAAAGTGTGCATCGAGTTCGACGAATGCTTTCGAATATAGCTGCCGATTGCGAACAGTTCAACGTGTTTGTCTGATTGTATTGAAAAAAGTGTCTTAATCGTCAAACAATTTCCAAGTATATTTCAAGTATACAATAGTTTTCATATTAAGTTTGTTTAAATAGCGGAAGTGAAGATATACAATATTGGACAATATATTTGCATCTTTTTTTTTCATACAAAATGATCAACTTGTGTTAGTCATCTTTTAATCACGAGTTGAAAAGAAATAACGATTTGACTCAATTGAAATCAACCACACTCGTTAATCTGGTCTAAATTTATAACTTTTTTGAGATACCAGGAATATTTGACAGGCTCAAGAGCCCTTAGGCATTATGGAGCTGAAATCTGTCAATTATTAATATATCGTTAATAAACTCACATCAGTTACCCTGCTTTTGCCTTAGAACTCGTGATTTGAAAAAAAAATGAAATTCAAGTTATGTCTGAAGAACTCCGGAAATTTCTTTCAAATCGGTCCATAAATAACTCAAAACTCACTTTATAAATCTGACCATTTGATATGAAAAACCGAAAAAGTAGCGAATGTATTCTTCACCGAGAACAATTCAAAGCGATAACCGACCAATATTTACTTTCGAAGCAATTACTTCCGCTGCAAATGACACATGTCAACAGTCGAAAATCGTGCCAACGACAACAATAGCGAATAATTCACAGCCAAACTCGAACGAAATCGGAATAAGTGATTCAATTGAAATTGTTGACCCTCGTGAAGTAAACTCGTGCGAAAAAAAGTAAGAAGCCGACTGCCCGCAAAAGAGTCGTTCATCGCCCATCGGTTTTATTAGCTGCAAATAGTAGTGACGTCGCTGAAGCGTAATAGCATACAGTTGTGAAAAGCTATTCCTTCCGGAAGAAGCGTTGCGGTTCGCCGAGTCGAGTGGTATCGATTTTGTTTGCGGCTAAACTAGTACAAACAGTGCCACCGATGGTCCACACTTGAGAAGTGCCTCAGTAAATGCAATTGATGACGACAACAACAACGGCGGAGACACGTGTATGTTATTCGTTCGACAAGGAAAAAAAGTGTAAGTAAATGTAAAACCATGCATGACGATTGCTGTCCATTTCGTCATGTAGTGATTAGTTGCTAGCTTTTTGCCTTTCTTCGTATGATTGGGTGAACGACAGAGTTAGTAATCAACCAGTGTTTACTTCTTAGAACGGTTGAATACATCTATGCTGCAAACTTATAAAAGGATTGCATTTCAATGTATTTTGAATCAGAAACCTGATTCGGTATATTTTTAAAAGATAATGACTGTTTTCCCCAGAAGCATCTCTGGAATTCGAAAAATGCTATTTTTAGCTCGTGCATTCATCCAACTGAACCCGTTATTTTGCCCAACCTCTTTCCGAGCGTGTTTTTAACATGTTCGAGAAAGATACTTGCCACGCCAAAGGGCGTGTGTAAGGCCATCCTGGTTGTCGTCAGCGTGAGTTGCATTTTGTTTTGCTCCACGGTTCGGAGGTTGATCTTGGAGTATTATATGTTTCAAAATAGTATTTCTAATTTCAATACTGCCAAATATTTCACTGGAAATACTTTTCTATGAATTTTTCGAGCCATTTCTCCAATGTGTTTTCTATGTAGTCTTATGACTACTTTTCCTAAAACTGTTCCAGCATTCTTCAATGCAGCAACATCGTTCATTAAGGTTAAAAAATGAGTTTTCAATATGGGACTTATAAAAGGATTGCAGTACTAACGTGTTTGGAACATTTCTAAAAATTTCTCCATAGTAATTTCCATACAAACCTACATTGTCTTTGAACCACCTTTAAATCACGACCTAGAAAGCTGAAAATTTCACAGAACACTATTTTTATGAAAAGGATGGTAAGTAGCACATGGGAGATTGAAGTTTCAAACATTTTCAAAATTTGAATCGCCCTAATGCTCATGCTCATCATGCCGAAATAAGATGCAAGGGTGCCAATTTGAAGAAATTGATTTTTGGTATTATTTTCTCAACAAATTCTGAGGTTCCTTATAGTTAATCCTAGATTATTCGAGAATTTCCAAGAGAAAGGTCAAAGACAAAAATGATTCGTAAATAATTTTTTTCCATCAATTCATTTGCCAAACCCAGAAGAAAATTTCTCGTAGAATACTACATTGTTTTTAACGGGATATCATATGGAAATTCCTTTAACTAACTGTTCAATTTGATTTAAAGTATCATCCAGACCTTTCTATAAGAATTAATTATAGAACGTGCATGATATATCACCAGTTTTTCAAACAAGATAATTTTCAACAATCCTCAAATTACAGAGCGATGAATAACATAAAAATTATCACTGTAATTAAACCTGGTATTTCTCGAAAGTCTCCTTTAGGGAATCATAAAGGATACAGAAATTATCACGGAATAGTGAATTTTGCTTGTTGCTTGTTGAGAGATGAGCCTCAAAAAAAAAATTGTTTGTGTATAAACTTTTGATATTTTTTTATTTTCACGAATTTTGTAGGAATTTCAGAATACGCGTACTTCTAGGAGATTTTTTTTTAGGAAAATTGTGTAATTCGGCCAGTTAAACTAACTGTGCTTACAGAAGAACATAACTGGAAATATTTTAATGATACTTCAAGATGAATTTGTGGTAAAAATTATGGAAGAGTTTGTGGCGGAGCTACTGGCGGTAAGGATGTCCACCTGTGATACAGTATTTTTATCTATCAATTATATTAGAATAAAAAAAGACAAACAAACTTTTAAATTACCTTCACCGTACTCTCTACTAAGGACTGTTCATTTTATAAAATGGACACCTTGTTTATGCTATATCTTTTTTATTTATTGATGGAATCGTAAACGGTTTTCTGTGTATCGTTCAACTATTATTCTACAATGTTATGAAAATACAGAAACTTGTAGTCTCAGAATAACACATTCTGAAAATAATACATGCAAAATAAATTTGATTTAATTCAAGCAGTATTCCCAATCTTGATGATTGTAATTGTGCTTTGAGTGGTCTTCTGAAAATAAATTATTTGTTTTTCTATTGTGCTTAAAATATGACGTGGGGACTAAATCAGCAACTCTATGAAGGCGTAAGTTATTTTTATTATAAATACTATATTATTACTTCCGTCTGGACGTACTTTAAACCTTAAAATTCTACTCATATCAGTTCCATTTAAATTTAAGATATTTTTCTTTAAAAAAAATTGATATAAAATGATTTTATGATATCTGCAAAATTGCTTCTCTAAAAATAACTTGATATTTTTTAGCAAGCTTCTAATTGATGATGCTTTCTAAGTACAACCATTTTTTGAAAATAAAATATATAAATTGTCGAATTTTCCTGCCGATTTTTAATAATCCTTGATTTTGATAACCTCCAAAAATCGACCGTTCTAAACGTTGTGCCTTATTAGTGTGAAATCATATTATTTTGGTAACTTTCTTATTACCACAGCATTGTACAATATTAGTCGAACGATGTACAGAAAACCGATTTAGATTTCATTGATAAATTAAAAAGATATTGCATGTCCAAAGTGTCCACTTTATAAAATGAACAATCCTTACACTGTACAAACTTTTTAATGTCAAATGGCTTACTTTCAAATCTCCTCACTCCATACTTACTCTTGAGTAACGCTGAACCTACTTGTGCGAGGTTCGATGTATGTTTGCGGGTTACGACAATCCACCAGCGGCTCGCAACACGACCTGTGAGCAGTGTTGCCACATTTTTACTGACTCCCATCTGTGTTTTCGAATGAAAAAATCTTATTTATATTAAGTCAACCTCCAAAAATCTTGGTGAAAATCTGTGTCGCAAAAATATCCATTTTTTTATTTTTCAGATCGAAAACAACATTTGCCATCGTATTATGACTGTTTTTGGCATGTTAACAATTTGAACTTATATTTCTAAAACTAAGTTTAAGGTACACAATAGTACCTAAGATTATAAAATACTTAAGTTTTTGATAGAAACTAAACAGAGTAATGGCATATGTGATTTATATTTTCCAAAACCGTGTCCTAAGCTCGTGAAGTATCCTAAAATCTTAAAAATCTTTTTTATCTCATTAATCTTTGATCTTTGATCAGATAAAACTGTGTATGTGGCATCACTGCCTGTGAGTCCAACGGTCAGCAGAAGAAAGAGGAAGAGTCATGGCCAACCATGTGCTGGTGGACACTTGTGACATGAGTGTTGGCCGATTGGTTGACATGTGTTATTACAGTGCGTTACCACGTTGGGGGATAAGACTAAAGACACTAATGGCATATAGGCCTTTTCACAAGACGTTTAAAATCAGCTGATTCGGAAGTTGTTTTACAGTTCTTCTTCGGAAATGACAGCCCCGTGTATGCACCAAGGGTGGAACTGGCGGCTCTTTATTGTTACCCCGACGTGTCGCTGGTTCTAAAATGTAAACAACCATGCAAAATAACGACCAAACAATGGTGACGGCGTAATCAATTTTCTCGCAAACATATTTTTTGGGAATTTAGCAGAATTTTCTGATTAAATTGCCAACACTCACTGCAGTAGCACGTAGCAAATAACTGCTTGCAAACATTTTATTTCAAGCGGATTGATTACCTGTAATTTTGTGAAGAATGATTTTTACTTTTCCGCGTTAAGCCTTAAAACTGGTTCTGGACTTAGGTTGGCGGCTTTTTCAATTTTACTCCCAGTTGACAGCCGCCCTCCACCCTTGGTATGCACCGCTCTTCGACAGATGTAAACAAATGCATACATGGAGCTGTCAGATAAAAAGGCCTATTGCCAGGCTTGATCATCATTAGAGTTCGGTGATATACTCTAGAGCAGCGTGCTGCCTTTGCCTCTTTGCTAGGGAGCGAAAAAATGCTAAGCAGAGAGGCAACGAAAAATGAGCGAGGAAGATGCAGCACAAAACACAACCGAGTAAAATTCCATCAATTTCCATCCCCGATGACTGTTTTGGTCGGGCGGCAGACTAAAGAGTCCTTTTGAATTGTGAATATAGGTGAGCATCGCAACAAGAGAGAAAGAGTACCTGAAAAAAATCCTTGCATTTTTTTGCACTCTCACTCGAATTTCTCAAGGATCTGTATTGAAAATTTTAAGTTCTGTTTTTTCTCCTCAGAAAAACGCCAAAATCGCCACCTCTTTGCATCGCAGAGGAGTCTCTATCAAGTCTGCATATTGCTCATAAACCAACACAATCCACACACTACTAAGCATAAGCATAAAGCATTGATGGCCGTACAATTCGTAGTTGCTACTCCGTGAATGACCGGAATAATCAAAATTGTACAGGGAACCAACAGATGTAGCTTGGGAGAAGCATACCATCTTCAATGTACAATTTTGAGAACTCCAAACTTAGTAATGTCAATAACGGTGCCGGCCACGTCCTTACGGTCATCTGGGAAGGGAAGGAATGAATGTGTGACATCCATTGCTACACACTAAGATTAAATTACTGGGGTTGGTAAAATTTTACTGGGTTTTGGAACTACCGAAAAAGTCAGTTAAATGAAAACTGTCGCAACGCGTAATTGAAAAGCAAATTTCACCATGTTTTATTTTTTATCGATATATGATATAAAAAGAAAGCTCTCTGCAAAATTTCAGTGAAAAATCTCTGTTTTTCGATTTCTGACTTTTTTTTTAGTTTACTGACTTTTTCGGTAGTTCCAAAACCCAGTTATTTTTACCGAACAGATTGAGTGTGTACTAGAGACCGAGATCAACTCTGCATCTCCATGGTTGTCACAGGGAGGAGTTTTGTTAATGGGAAGGATCAAAAGCTACATGATCAGGATTCACCCTGGTAAGTGATGCGATTCTTGTAGCCTCAAATTAAAATCAAACATCTATAAAACCGTCGACAATTTTAATGTCGAACTATTCAAAGGTTATTTTTTAGTAATTGCGACAAATAAATAAGAGAATATGTATGTGTAGCTTAATTTGTTTTATGAAACAGGAATATGGGCTTATGCCGACACTTACAGTGGCAAACAATCCATAGTTTGTTTAACAAAAAAAATGAAACATTGCCATGATATAAATTTGTATTTTTACAAGCATTAAACGAACTCACCAGTTGGTAATCCATCCTCAACGGAAGTCACAATTTTGGCATCAACACGCTAAAGCCGGGAACCAAAACACAAAATCGATGATCCAGGAATCTTGTAAAATCCATCCAACCAACTTGCTAAAATCAGGAATCTTGAAACTTGAATACGTCGCTGACAGCAAATCCACCAAATTGGATTCTGTAGAAAATCATCTCAGAAACGTAGGGAATCTTGAACAGATCTTCTGGAAATCACAGAACACACGTCACGAAATCTTTCCAGCTTGCACTGCCACTTTCCAACGAACATTAAATGATCCGAATTCGACGATTCTTGTAATCCTCCTAAATTTTCTCTCTAAAACGAGAAAAAACTGTCAGACGCAGAAAAAAAATGGCTTCTTTCCTTCCCAACATAATCCACACAATACTTTCAATTTACTGTTATTTTGACTGAGAGAGCTTTCTTGACCTACTCTCATCTCAGTCCTGACTCCACTTTCACGAACGCAACTATCGAGCTGATCTTTACTCAGTTTTGACTATTGAAATGTTTGCTCACTACAGACATACCAGAAAAGAATTAAAAACCTGCATATATGTATGCAAGTTACGTCCCAAAAACAAAAACGAAACATCAACTACCCACCGTCCCTTATTGAATTTAAGGCTCAAGAATCCATCATACAATTCAATCATTCATCAGCCAGTTTTTTTCGATTTCGATGAAATATTCTTTGCATACAGATAGCAACCCAACCGTCATATCTGCTGGATTTAATACGATAACGAATCCTTTCCAGTTGGCCCAGTATGTAATGTTATAGGGGGAGATCCCCCAGTGCCGGACAGCACCCAATACCGGACAAAGTCGAAAAATTGAGAAATCATGGTCCAATCAAGATTGTGTATTAGTAGAAAAGGAAGCTGTTATGGAGACTAATGAAAGCGTAGAATAACATATCCTTGAAATATGTGCGCCTTTTCATAAAAGTACAAAAGTTTGAAAATTTTAAAAAATTTGACATATCGCCTTAATTTTGAGCCTATTTAGTTATTACTTCGAATATGGAGAAATAATTTGGAGAGTAGTGTTTGATCCTTCGACCTTGACACTTGCTCCTGCTGGGGCGGGTGATGAGGGCAGGATCAAACATGTCGCGCGTCGGTAGTGAAGCGGTGAAAAAGTGATCGGTTCGTTAGTAGTGTTTGATCCTTCGACCTTGACGCTTGCTCCTGCGGGGGCGGGCGATGGGGGCAGGATCAAACTTGTCGCGCGTCATTCGTTCAGAGAAATGAAAAAGCGCCGCGGATCGCTAGTAGTGTTTGATCTATTGATCGCGTCGCTTGCTCTTGCGTGGGCGAGTGACGAACACTTGTTCGGCGTTTAATGCGATTATCGAATTATTTCGCGAATCCGGTTAGGCGTGATTATATCATGGATCACATCACCAAACATTGGTGACTCCCAGATCTTTACCTTATCCCACTAACCCAATATCCTCTCCATGACAACCGTGGAGATGCAGAGGTGATCTCGGTCTCTAGTAACAACGGTAGTCACACTAACATTCCTTCCCTTCCCCGATGACCGTAAGGACGTGGCCGGCGCCGTTATTGACTTTTAAATTTGAGCTCTCGATTTGTGCACATTGAAGAATGGTAAGCTAATCCCAAGCCCTATTCATTAATTCCCTGTGCAACTTCGATTGTTCTGGTCAATCACGGAGTAGCAACTACGAATTGTACGGTCATCTATGCTTATGCTGCTTATGCTTATGCGAATATGGAGAAATAATTTGGATCACGCAAGCATGTTCGAACATAATCCTTAATTGATAGTATGAATGTATTTTGTACCATCATTGAACTAAACATGGACAGATTACAATTTTGGTTGAGCACCTCCTGTCCCCCAGTTTCGGACAGCTTGATTTGTTATTTGATATCTTTGTAATTATTGGACCATAATACCAAAATACATTCATTTTTCATGGATTCCGTCAATCATGATATCAAACATGCAATAAAATTAAGAACAATGAACATTCAGAACAACATCGTAAAATGTGCTATTTTTCATCATATATGTAAGAGGTTTTCGTTAGACATCTTGCAACTAAGAAAAACTCAAATTGTTCTTGTAAATGTTGCAAATGCATTGAATAGGAAATTATATACTTTTCCTATAGTAAACACATTCAAAGATGTTCAAATTCACATAATTCGAGGCATTTCCAGATCGTGTCCGGTATTGGGTGCCACCTTTCAAGATCGATCAATTTGGTATCAAAATACATCAACAAAATGCAATGTCAAAATTCATATTTATATTTTCAAATTTATTTTTGTACACCATAAAAATGATAATATTTATCATAAATGGGTAACACGAGCACATGAAATTAATGTTTTTCGAATTATGAATTTAGTGGCTTAAGTGTCCGGTACTGGGGGATCTCCCCCTATCCAAGCTTCTACAAAAGTGAAAGCCCGAAATGTGCTACTAAAGTAATACACCAAAAAATGAAAGTTATCCTTGGATTTATCAGTACCGTAATCCGGGGTAACATTGATCATTTTTTTTAGTTTTTCTTAAATTTTTCATTTCACAATACGGATGTTACAAGTTTCATATTTTTAAAACAAGTACTGGCACCCACCGCTCCTAACTATGTACTTTATTTTGTTTTTCAAAAGATTTAAACATGTTTAAATAAATGTTTTAAGTGATTTTTTGATTCAGCTGATATGGGGTAACATTGATCACCCAAGTAAACAACGTTCACTAATATTGGAAATGTCGTTACTTACTAAAATCAGGGCCCCTGAAGCCGAATATGAAGACCAAACTCTTACAAGTCATTTACTTTTTGAGTTATTTCAAAATTTAAAACACCTTGAACCGCGGAATACGCCTAAAAGTAGACAATTTCCTCAGGAAATTCTACATTCGTAATAGTAATTAGTTAATGTTGCCTAATTGAATAAACTTATTAAAGATTTGACAACGGAATCATTTTCGGCGATGCCATTTTTAGTAAGAACCGCATTTTCCTTGATCACATCGTCTGCAGAACTCATGTGAGACATGAATTTTCGGTAGTGTCAGTGAAAATGATAGAAATCATTGTTTCAAAAAGTTGACAAATTTGCGCATGAACTAAACGCAATTTTGGCAAAAACCCTAAGTATCATTAGCTTATGAATATACGAAAAGGAGGCACCATTCATGGTTCGATAATGTTTCATCAATAAATCTTTATTTGAACGTTTAACAAGATGAGTCTTCCCGATCAATGTTACCCCGCTGATCAATGTTACCCCGGATTACGGTACCTACACAAATTTTGATCACAGTGGCCATGAAGTTAAATTTTATTTCTTGATGGTACAAAGTTGTTCCACATTATCGATGATACAGTCAATCCTCCATAACTCGACATGTACACCCCTTAGGGAGGTATCGAAAACCAATGCAAATGCGATCCACGGAACCATCGAGGTAGCCATGAAAACCAAGGTTTACTAGCCTGATTTGCTGCTGAAAAGTAATATCACGGCCTAACTTGATGCGTGAGAAATTCCTGCAAGGAAACGTTCAAGAATAATAGTTTACGGAACAAGTTGCAGAATGATGATTTTTACAACGCAAGTCGTAAATTTATCTTACGAGGCTTGCCGAATAGAATAATTACGACGAGTGCTGTAAAAATCGAGTTGTGCAACGAGTTACGTACAACATTTTTGCAATTTCGTAGAAGACCACTTGAGGGTATCAGAAATTATATCGGAATACATGCACCGTCATTTTACAATTTCTGAAAAATTGTTGTGTGTTCATTCATAACGCAACTCAAAACAGTTGCGTAATGAGAAAGCGTTGCATAACGAGTCATTATAGCACTGGTTTCAGTTGCGTAATGACTACTCCCGAGCTGCATAGTTCAGTGCAGGAAAGTAGGCCGTTTCATGACAGAATGGCGTGATGAAAAACAGCCTATTACGATGAGAAATTGCAAAACGTTTTTTTCTGATCTCAGTATGCAGTTAAAAAAAAAGGGCAGTTCAAACGGGAGTCGCTGTAGAAAATTTCCGCAAGGAAACGGTGATATATTTCTTAAGTGATTCATTTTCAGCGGCAAATCAATAAAGATGTGGTAGAATTTAAGCGACAGCGATAAAGTTCAAGTAGATACTAGTAACTGACACTCAATAAGGACGGACACTCAATAGGGCGATATTCAAAACTGAAAAGGCAATAGATGGCTCTTTTCCAATGGTAGTAAAAACGAAATCCTGAAGCAAAGAAAGCACCACGAAAGATGAACTAAACACAAAAAGTTATGTTTTCACTTTACACTTGATTTCTAATCACTACTTTTTTGATTCAGTTTCCTAATTGCGAGCAATTTACGATTTTCATTATTTCCCATACGTTTTGACAGCTCTCCGACTACCATTCTTCCATGCGCTTGTGTTGAAAGTTTGAGAAATTTGAGAATCCAGCGTAGCGCGATCAGTGAGAGGAATACAAACATCAGTGTCGCCGCTCAGCGGCCGGTAAGAGAAACTGAATGTTCGAAAGGTTGTTGTCTGCAATTTTTGCCGCTGGCGCCAACTGTTAGTGATTATGAACGAAATAAACAGTCGTTACCCTATTAGGACGGATTTAAAAGGTACAAGATACTCAAATCAACTTTTTTTGATTATCTTAGTCAAAGAAGTTTAACTTCAAGAATAGCACATCGTAAAGGAAATTGTCTCGATTCCCAGGGCATAGAGTATCTTCGTACCTGCCACACGATATACACATGCAAAAATGGTCAATCGGCAAAGAAAGATCTCAGTTAATAATTGTGGAAGTGCTCATCATAAGAACACTAATCTGAGAATCAGGCTCTGTCCCAGTTGGGACGTAACGCCAGAAAGAAGAAGCGCCACGTAGCGGCTAAATTTCTTACTTAACAATGCTGCCTCGTGTTGCTTTGAGGCTTCTGAACATCTTTGTTGAATACACGAACTTTCAAAGTGGTAGGGGCCTTGAGCTAGAACGTGCTAATATAGTGCCAAATTCACAGGAACCCTAGCGCCACATTGCGGAAAATTGTTAACCAAACAGTGCAGCCTCAAATTGCTTTCAAGCTTTTAAACGACTTTGCTGAAAACACGAACTTTCTAGAATCTAGATGGTCGGGATCATGAGCTAGAGTCTACTGTAATTCTTCTTGGCATTACGTCCTTACTGAGACAGAGCCTGCTTCTCAGCTTAATGTTCTTATGAGCACTTCCACAGTTATTAACTGAGAGCTTTCAGTGCCAAAGTTGCCATTTTTTGCATTCGTATATATGCCCAGGAAAGTCAAGAAAATTTCCAACGAAAAGATCCTGGACCGACGGGGAATCGAACCCAGACACCTTCAGCATGGCTTTTCTCTGTAGCCGCGGACTCTAACCATTAGGAAAGCCCCTGAGAGTCTACAGTAATATGACCAAATTACATGCACACTAGCACCACGTTGCGGCAAAATTGCTTGCCAAACAGAGCTGCCTCGTATTTTGTTTCAAGCTTCTGAACTACTTTGCAGGAGACACGAACTTTCTAGGTGGTCGGGATCCCAGGCCCCCAGCATTCCCAGCATTTTCTAAAACCAAAGACGGACAAAAATTGTTTCCATACGCTTCTATTCTTCCGAGATAATAGCACGCCTTTCCTTACGCCTGTTACGCCTGTCATTGTGGGAGCCAGTTTAATGCACACGCTGTGAACTAGACTATCGAAATGCATACATTTTACCTTATGCAAGGTGGAACGGTTATTGCAATACGAACGATTTATTTACCGTTTTAGCATCAACCCTAACCCAAGGCGTCGATAGGCGCGTGGTGTACGCACGAGGCAAACGATCGCAAGGTCCTTGGTTCGATTCCAGGTTGCCACGACAGCATTTTTTTTGTTTTCAAAGTTTGGTTTCAAAGCTATGAACTTCAACCCGATTTATTGTGGCGAATTTTCATAAGTGTTTCCTATGAATTTCGATAGTCCATTTGCCTGAGTGCATCATCAATTCCTCCCTCTTCCCCTCATTGTCTGCATTCTGACGAGGTAGCCACCATTGTTGCCTAAAAATAGAATATCCCCATCATTTATACACTGAGGGTGTCTGTTAGACCCTAACAGTCATCTGGTTGGTTCCTTGTGTAAGTGCAGCTGATTTGGAGTAGCAACCACGGGCGGCCAATCAGCTCCAGTTCAAAATTTAATTATTTTTACTGAACAAAAAAACAATAGCAATTGTAGATATTATCATAGTCCTGATTCGCGAATAAACAACTTTCATACCCTCATACAGAAAATCTGCTGCACTGAAGTGCAGTATTTCAATATTCAATCTCAATCTGAAGTTGTACATCTGCTCAATTCTGAATCAGTTGTTTGAAGTACATGGCTCTAAAAAACAATGTGACTAAGCATATATTTCGCTAAGTTTTACGTACTTCTTTTGTTTTTATCCTGTATACAGATTTTGCTTTGTTTTATTTTGAAACTTGTATGTATCATGTACGATTTAAACCATCAACCTTTGAGGATGATTCTGACGACTCTGATGATGATTCATATTCTTCAATTTACTGAACAGGAATTCTAAAAAATCTGAACATCCTGTTTACCTGTATTCTCGACAAATTCCTTATACACATCTTAACTCTATAATGTATCCATCGATGGTTCTACACACCTCAACAGAGCGTCTAATTGTACGTTCGAAGTCAGTCATGCGGTAAACCGCTCAGCCATCCCGGTTCGAAATTTCAACAATCCATTTCATCGCAATGAAATCATCCTCTCACCCGGCTTAAGTAACTGCCAGATCCAGTCTGTATTCAAAGCAAACAGATATTTCACACCTCATTCCTGAGGAGCTTCGGAGATTCGATCCAATCGGACTGACGTCTTTTCCACGTCAAGTATGGACAGAGAATTTAAAACGGATTAGGTTCGGTCGCTTAATCAAACACGTGAGGCACACTCCTGGTCAGTCAGAAGCATCCATTGCGTGACAGGGAGCGAAACACTTCATTTTATTGCTGACTGCCAATGTGCAATTGTTCTAGTCATTTGCAAACCCGAGTATGAGGAACTGACCATACGTAGAATATGAAGAAGAATCATTTCAAAACACCTCCATTTACGTAATTTCGTTCACGTAATATTACGTAAAAATATTTATTTTTTGCACTTTTTTGTAATAGGCTGTTTTTCAGCACAACAATCGGTCATGAAACGGTCACTTTCTTGCACTGAATTTTATAGTTTTGTAAGGGTCATTAGTACTACTAAATTCGATAAAGTAGCAATTTTCAATCTAGTATTATTAAACATTTGTTCTATGTTCGATCTCTCCATATCTCGATGGTCCCTTATCGAGATGTGGAGAGTCGACTGTATTACAGGCATTGCAGAATTCGTTCGGATTTTATTTTAAAACACGATCAGCGAACACGAGCCCCAAAGAGAGAGCGACGATAAAGCTTTTTTTTCTCACTCTTTTGTCTTTGCATGATAGCCAATCCCAGAACATCCGATAGCAATAGTGCCCCTCAGGTTTAGTGCTTGTTTAGATGTTTTTTCGAGCACTGTTATCCCACATATATAATAAGAGCTGTAGCAGTAGACAATAAACAAACTCTTATGATGAGTTGCGAATCATGATTGTTACAAAGAGCGATAAATGAGAGATACTCTCAATTTTCTCAGAATTCAAACAAGGGTGAATTGTTCTCTAAAGTTATATGAAATCATCCATCTGCTCTACCGTGAATTCAGAATTCCAAATCATCTATTACAAGTATCTCATTTTAAAATTGAAAATTAAACCATTAATTATTATCGATTTCCTTCAAAAACCTAAAGCCATTTCCTTCGGCTCGGGATGTGCCATCGGTTTCTGATGAGCTTTACAGAGCATTCCACCCGCGCTGTCACCCGGTAGATGAACGATTATTCACACAATCGTATGCAAATGGCGCAAATAAAGAATGACTAATTCGCTAGCTAGACTCCGGCGACATCAACGTTGCAACAATAAAACAAACCTGATGAAGTGGTTCAGTCGGTATTTGCGGGAGTAATAAATTCAATTATAACATTTAGCTCCACCGTGCTCACCTGACAGACGGGTAGTCGCTACCAAAACGGTTGATGTTTTCTATATGGAGACTGTTATCAAACAAACGCCGGCACGATGCGATTTAATCTTCCGAGTAATAGTTGAATAAGATCTTCTTGATAACCGAATCACAAATTACGTATGATCAGCACGTCGCAAAACTGCTCGAATCTTCTTTCGTCCGAGTTTTTTTTTCTATTGGCAGTTCACGAGACGTATTACTTTAATTGCGCCGCCAGGAAATTCAACAACTGCTTTCGGCTGCCATCAATCATCACTGACCTAGCTAAGCCAAAACGAAACATGCGAACATTGGTAGGTATCCACTTAGAAATAGCGAATTTTGCGCGTCGATCTGGCTTTGAAAGGAAGTGGTGCGGCTCGGTTGGCTGTAATTAGAGGGAGCACTTTGGTGTGTATGTTCCGAGTTTGGACTTTATAAAGTTAATGCGAAAAAAGTGGATGTTTGGTTGTAAGTCGGCATCATATCAAATATAATTATCTCAGTTTGTTTTTGTCTCAAATTCGCATGGACATATTTTTCTTCATTCTTACTTCTTACAAGATTTTAGCTTACTGCTTCATTCAGAATGTTGCAGAACTTCTAGTGTAGTATAAGTATAAGCCCTTTACAACCCGACCAGACGGAAGAAACAAGGCTATAACAAACTATGTTCACCTGATATGATTTTTTTTTATATCACCAGTTGTTATAAAACATGTACCGTTAGTAGTTAAAATAACAAAAATTCTAACAAAATTTGCACCAAATCAAACTAAAATATAACAAACCCTGTTACAATTATATCAAAATTATTACAAAATGTGTTGCAAGGATGTTACAAAATAACAAAATTATTGCAAACTATGTTACTGTTTATGACATCGGATGTTATTTGCAACAAACTTATAAATGCGATGTCACAAATATAACAAATGTTGTTATAAATGTGTTACTAAAAATATAACAAGTTGAAAACAAAGCCATCTTGATTACAAAATTGTATCAACTTCTGTTATTTTTAACTGCTGCTGATAGAAATGTGTTATAATCTTGTTATGTTGTTCTGGTCGGGAAGCTTATCAAAATGTTTGCAACAAATTTGCAAAGTCATGCAATAGGAACATTAGTTTGATTCCTCGACATTTTTGACAATTTCGAGTTAATACCGTAGCGAGTCATCAAATCATGGACACTTTCGACCAACTCACTGGAATCTGTAAGATTGTTCTTGAAAAAAAAATCAAGTTGTTTTGTCACATTGGTAATTGTAACATTGAGATTATGTATGAGCCTCGTAATGTAGTGACTGACAATGAAATTTCCATCAGAATTATTTTCTGACTGTATAACCAATGTGCAATATTAGCTGTACAAAATATCAGCCTCAAATAAGCACCTTTGAGTTCTTGGTAATTGTTAGAAATTTTATTTTCTTCTCTTACTGCCATAAAATGCCCACTTGGTATTTCATTTACTCAATGCACAATGACAAAAGTAAGTCGAATGTTACAAATTTGCAGTTAAGGCTCTTATATTTACAAAAACGTGAGTAATTTCAATAAAAAAAAAATCAAAAGAACATGTATATCTTGCAAATACTGAAGGAAGTCTTGTCCTTAAGCCCGGACACATGAATCAATATGCCGAACATTTATGAATCAAATTCCGGACAACGTTATTTGAATTGACCAGACATATAAATTTCATTATAATCAATTACAAATAGATTTTTCAGGGCACATACCACATTTGCAATATAATATACAATAATGAACAATTTTGCATTCATTTAGAACATTTTTGCATACATTCCTTGCCTGTGTGTCGTTACTGAAATATGTTGCAGTGATACTGAAATAATCCTGATCTTGAGTAGTTTTTCTGCACAAAACAAAGGTTTGGCACATGTTTATATTGATTTGTCACTATAACTTTCAATTTTCTTCAAATATGCTTCACAAAAAGATATGACCACTTCGAGAAAAAAAAAGATATTACATGACCATATCAATCAATTAAATACTGCTGTTTCAATTTAATTTAACTGATAACATAGTTGCGCATTGCATAAACTTTAATTTAACATTGTAATTCTTGATAACAGTGTTGCCAGCAAAATAAAAATAGTATAATCGATAAAATTCATTACCAACATAAAATTTGCAAATAAACATGTCTTCAATGTTTCGTCACGCACGTGGCCAGTCGATCGTCGGATGACTTCGTTCCAGAATTCCACCTTAGACATATCCGTCTGCGAGACGAAATGCCGGTGGATGAGATCGGTGGAGGGGTTTTCTTGGATAAGGGGTGTAATGTGGGAAATTGCCAGGATTAATTTTTGGCCAGGATGCTCTATTGAGATTACTTGGCGGGGATGATTGTGGAAAAGAAAGGATTAATACCAACGAAGGAAGAAAAGATTTATACGAATGAGAAAAAACAGCAACCTTCTTCGAAGTCGAAAGGTGGGGTCAAGTGCGGGTTTCTGGTGGATGGTGGTGTGCCGGCAATAGCCTACACACAAAGAGCCGCAACGCACATATTTTACCACAAGCCCACAAATCAGCGAAGTACCTTCTTACCCTGAATACTGGTTTCAACACACGGCACTATACACCAAACGAGGAAATTCTACTAGTCCGAAGAAGTTGACCTAGCACTACTTCAAAGGAAACTAATTAGTAATCCTATTGAGAACTCACATGAAGTTAAACTTCACCTAATAAAGCACAACACGACAAGTTATTCAACCACTCTTGCCTCTTTCACAGTTCAAAATGATGTGGTTGATCGAGGCTGGGAATTGTGACCTTCGGCGTCGAGGTCGTGAAACGGGACGAAGTCCAACTTCGCGAGTGCAAAATACTCAAAATTTGGACCCGAAACTTCAACAGTAATGCGACTTCTCTTTCCAACGGCTGCATTAGCACGTTAAATCAAATTCTCTCCCCAAGTTCGGTAGGAGTGTGCCAAGCCGAACGGGAAAGGTCATTGGACCCTGAAAGGATTTTTGGCAGGTCGATGACAATCTGATGCAGTGAATGTACATATAATTAAATGATAAAAACGAACGACCATACATTTAATTAATTTGTTACAGGGATAATTCTTGAATAACAAGGCGTACTTGTTACAATCCGAGAGGAAAATCGATTGGCAATGCGCGCGAGAAGAGCGATGAGATCCCGACTGAAGCCGAGCGAGCACATGGTGCCGAAGATGAATGAGTGGCGAACCCGATCGAACGCGTTCTCCAAATCAAAGCTGATAAACTTGCCGGCGCGCCGATGGTGACGGAGACTCGGAATCCGATTTTTCAGTGCGAGAGTGGCTTGGAAGATGTTTCGCTCCGAGTTGGAGCATTTTTGCCCGTCGCTCAACACGTGATGAGCTAGAATGACGCACTCTAGCCTGCTTTTGAGAATGCGCGAGAAGAGTTTGAAGTTGAGCAGCGAGATGGGTCGATAGGACCAGGCTATGTTCTAGCCTCCTTTCTTCTTCACCAGCACGATGATACCCTTCACAAAAGCAGGGCAATATTTCCTGCTAGTGTTTCGTTGAGCAGAAGATTGAGCTCCCGATGGATCACGAGAAGCAGATAAAACTCCGGTGGATGCCATCATTACCGGGGGAACGCCATGGAGCACTCGCTCGAATGGCAGAGATGATTTCTGCAGTGGTGATCTCATCCATGAGTGGATCACACACGCGCTGTGCAGAACCGGACTGAGCGTAGAGGTTGCAAATGGTCCTGTCTAGCACTCGCAGTGCAATCAAGCAGCCATCCGGACTTTTCGAAACGTGAGTTACCTGAATGTGCTCCTTCAGAGCAACAGCTGTTCCTCTTCTCGTGTGGTCTACATTAGACGAAGCCAGGCAAGCAATGCCGTTCGCATTATGTGATGCTCTTCGTGATGCAATCATTAAAAATGAATTTTGACGAATGTTGGATCGCGAAGATGCGTCGATGATCGTTCGCGAAGAAGATCCATCGCAACACTAAGGCAAATTAAATTAATTTTAATCACAGTGAGACCAATTCATAATAACACTCACAAGAAGCGTAGTATACTCGGTATTAAAATTGTGATAAAATCGAGCCTGTGTTTGGATTTCGATCCGAATAAGCCGGTCGATCCATATTCAGAGAGGGTAACAGTTCACGAACCATACAGTTCCTGGCACATTGCAATCGGAGAGCCCTTTGAATGTTTATATTCACTCTCTCGCTTGGTACGTGGCGAGAGAGCGTTTAAGAGCAGTAACTCTCACAAACTACAACGGTATCCGTGCTCTTGAAAAATTGAATTTTGGCTTCGATTTATCTTCGCCTCAAACGTATGTTTGTAATGCGCGTCGGTAATTGATTTATTTAAAAAAATAACCTTTTCTTGCATGTACCTACTATCTTCCAGACCTCTAATTTTGTTTTAACAATATTTAAATTAAATTTAATCTTACAAAAAGATAACAAAAGCAATTTTTTTATAGAGCGATGCTATACGATTCTATCTCGATAATAATAAGCGTTGAATTCGGTACATTTTGCGATTCGTATATATGCTATCGATATTATGTTGTGATTGCACCTAAGAATTGCCAGACAAATGTTGCGCAATTGTCCACAGAGAGGTAGCGCTCCAAGCCATAGTCAGCAGTACCCTGCCACGCTCGTGTTGTGTACTTCAAGTGTGCTTCTGTCGGATTACGTGTACTCAGAACACGATGCGACTAGCAGAGTGTTTGCTTGGCTTTGCGACAAGAAGCAATCTTGCAATGAATCACGAGAATGAACAGCGCGTGAATAAATGAATCCACGAAAGGGCTTCGCGAGCAACTTTTCGGTGTGTTCATTTTGCTTCTTCGGCATTGCTTCCGTTCGCATTTTGTGATGCTCTACGTGATGCAATCATTAAAAATGAATTTTGACGAATGTTGGATCGTGAAGATGCGTCGATGATCGTTCGCGGAGAAGATCCATCGCAACACTAAGGAAAATAAAATTAATTTTAATCACAGTGAGACCAATTCATAATAACACTCACAAGAAGCGTAATATACTCGGTATAAAAATTGTGATAAAATCGAGCCTGTGTTTGGATTTCGATCCGAATAAGCCGGTCGAACCATATTCAGAGAGTGTAACAGTTCACGAACCATACAATTCGTGGCACATTGCAATCGGAGAGCCCTATGAATGTTTATATTCACTCTCTCGCTTGGTACGTGGCGTTCAAGAGCAGTTACTCTCACAGACTACAACGGTATCGAGCCATTCGGGTGATTTATGTTTTGCATAGAACTTGTAATACATTTCATATTTTCTGGAAATGCAACCTTGAACACTTAATTATAATCTATTGGATCATCGAACACCACTTTGGTTGCAAACATAGCACAGAAAATGGAAAATATTCGGCTCGGTGGTAGGTCATTTGGCATAAAGTCGTTTGGCATAAAGCCGTTTGGCATAAAATCGTTTGGCATAATGGTCATTTGGCATAAAGTCGTTTGGCATAATGGTCATTTGACATAATGGTCGTTTGGCATAATAGTCGTTTGGCATAATGAGTCTGAAACCAAGAAAATTTAAAATGACATTCGTTTTACGTTTCTATTGAATCTTTCTGATGGCATCAGGCTTGTTTTAGAGTCAATTGAAATAAATGACACTTTATTAACAATCATATGCTCTTGAATAAATTAAAGCATATTAGGAAAGTTATTGCCAATAGTATTTTATTATTCATCCAGAAATTACCATCTTTCTTTAATGCTTCTTTTAAGCTTCGTTATTGGAATAATTTTTGCACTGAAGATTTTTATATATTAAGCTCAAATTTACCCTTCTTTCAAACTTTCTATGTTTTTTTTTCTAAACATGTTGTAACCATAATTATAGACCTATAACCTGTATAAATAGTGTTGATTTAAAATTTAAATAAATTTCACCTACTTTTATACATAGGCTGGGCTTTGGAGCTATATTGTAGATAATTTTTGTTTCCAACTGACAGAAGGGCGGCAATCGATAACATTCATCTGTTTGAGTTATTGGCGATTATTATTATGCCGCGATTATTTTTGGCGTCGAATCTTCTAATGGTTTAATAATAAATTTTGCCTTCTTTTAAAAATAGGCTGTTTTATATTTTGCTATATTATCAATTCTTGAATGATGATTACTTGAGAACCTGCCAATATTCAACATATTTTTTTAACGATGAGCTATTTTCCCTTCTTTCGATAATAGACGGTGTTTTTAACGTACACTTCCGAAATTAAAATTGATATTGAATCGTTCAAAAGCTTTTTTTGCGTTAGAGCCACAAACATTTCAAACGAAAAATTATCTGCTCTCTTATATAGGCTATTTTTGCATTATGTTGTAATAATAGGTCTTTGGATTAGAGCTTTTAATATTTTGCAAATAAATTTTCCCTTCTTTTATCAAGTAGTTTTCATCAAGTGTTACGTCCAAACTGGGGCAGGGCTTGATCTACTGCAAAATATTCTATGAGCAAAATATTCTACTGCAAACTTTTTTTGCCAATTTAATATTTTCAAATATGTATATCGCAGCATGCTCAAAGATACTCTAAGTTCTGAGATGTAGAAAAAAATATCATTCCGAAAAGATTTTTCACCAGACCCGTTACGAGTTTTATTTAGTTATGCTCTCTAATGTCACAACAATTTTTGACATTCATAGCTTGGAAAATCTCTGAACGAAAACCATGCTTATTGAAAATCTACTATTTTTTTGCTTTGGGCTCTGTGGTGTTGATCTCGGTAAAAGATTCATAAATGCCGATATTCATTCTAAGTCATTCATTATGCCAAACGACCATTATGCCAAACGACCATTATGCCAAATGACCATTATGCCAAACGACTTTATGCCAAACGGCCTTATGCCAAACGACCTTATGCCAAACGGGGTACAATTATTCGGCTCTGTTTATGGATCACAATGAGAGTGTGTCAGCGAATGTAACACGTGGTGACACACAGTGATCGGCGGCAAGCAGTGGGTGGTGTACTGCCGTTCTACGCATAGTTGTCCCATGGTCCATAAGGTTTACATAGAACATGGGACAAGTAGGCGTAGAACGGCAGTGCATGTCTGTCTTTTTTTTCGTGGCTTCGTATTCCACGAACGATAAATGTCATGCGTGTTGTGCGAATGCAGGCGGATAAATGGGTTAAAATTTACAAAGCCTGCGAGCCTGGCAAATAATGATTAGAATTAATGATTATCAGGCATTGCCGAAATCGTTCTCAATTAATTTCAAAGCTCAATCAAAGCAAGCGAAGAGAAATATCGCATCTGTAGCGATTTATGACGGGCAATGTTTCGCAAGTTGTAACAAGTTTGAAAAACAGCAGCCTCGAACGAGAGTCCCAATGCTAGAGCGAAGATTAAATTGATTGTCTCGCTTGTTTATCATTGGGGGTAGGTGTTTTACTTAACTGGCATAATTAACAATTCTAGATCATCCTGATATAATCAGAGCTATAACATATGATGATAAACGGGTTATCATGACATACTCTCAATTTTCTCAGACCTCAAGCACTAGTGATGACAAAAGCGAAATGCCCTTTTAATGCCAAACTAAGGGTCTTACTAATACAAACATTTTTTTTTCAACTCAGCTTTCGTCTAATGCTACGTTCCAAAGCTCTAAATGCATCTTTCCGCGTGAATTCCTAGATCACTGTGCGTGCATGAATAAATACTCGCATAAGTAAGAATCATATCAGTACCCGCATAATTAAGAATCATATCAGTACGGTTTCCCAAACTATCCGTAACCATTTATGACAATATTACCTTTAACACCCAAAACTACAATAAGACTACATTTCCATGAACGGTTTTTACAGTCTGGCAAATGGTAATTTGGAAAAGTACAATGTGGGGAATAGGCGGTTAAGTTATGTAACCATAAAAAAATCGTAATTTCCTCGAACAAAATTTTCAATGGATAGTATCCCGAATTGTTGAATTACAATCCATTTTTTCAAACCTCTACTGTTTGGCAAACGTTGAAGTGATGGTTGGAGAATATGCGAAAAAAAACCTCCCTGGGTCCCTTTCGTTTCATTTCTCTTATTTATTTTTATTTTGATATTTTATTCAAGACACTTTCATTCATGCTATTCAGAAGCGCTTAATACATTTATTTAATGTTTGTGTTCTGAATTAAATATCAAAATATAAAACATACATTTTAGACAACTCTCATACTAATGTTCCGGTGGCCTGTTTAATTCAGTTCAGTTTCACAGCGGTTCGGCAGCAAAGGTTCCAAAAATTTTAAATGAAATCTTGTTTTTATTTGATAACACAAAAGAGCATATTATTGCAACTAATTTAGCAATTTTTCCCGCTCACATAACGGCTATATCATGTTTAAACTTTAATTTAAAAATTTGGTCCATAAATGAACCTTGACACTTTAGATCATTTTTGACCTTCGCTTTGTCGACAAAAACACCACAGGGGTTTTAGTTTTAACAGCCTCCTGACACCGCCTATACAACCCCATTGAAAAATAACGAGTAAACATCTCTGGTTCCTACTGGGAAGTGGTTCCCACTGACAGCTCAATGTTTGTAAACAAATAACCGTTTGAGGAATAACAATCGATGATGGCGAAAACTTTTTCTTCGAATTTTTTTTCCCGCATAACAACAGCTATTCGAACAAGCAAACGGTTGCAAACTATTGGATTGCAGTACAGCAAGTCAATTTGGGTTGATGTGATTAGGTAGAAACACATTTTAGTATTGGAGAAAAAATTCCCCAATATGATTAGGCCAATGTACGTTGTTGCTCTTGAGCTTGATGCTGACCACGAAAACATGGCTGCCTAGCACCGGGTTGAGTTTTAACACTGGGGTTCTTCCTATCTGACATTTCGGAAGAGACGCGGAAAACAAAATACACCCAAAATTTGAGTTTAAGCTAAGGGATGTGAAAAAATCTAAAAAAAATGTTTTTTGGAATTGAACCAACGGAAAACATTAGAAAATTGAGTAAACATGTGTTTTTGGCCTAAACTTAAGCGTTTGGCACTAAAATTGGGACAGGGCTTTAGGACCCTATTGCATTGATTTCAGGGATGGTCTTTGGCCTTTTTTTGAAATTTGATTTGTTCTCCAGGATGTAATATGGTAGAGACGAATCTGAAGCGGCTGTCACTGGATTGTTGTCCGGTTTTCTAGAAAATGGATCAGGGAGAGGAGAATCATAACACAGGCCAAATTGTCATTGAGTTTTTAATCTTACCTGTGGATAGAAGGAAGCTGCAGCTGCACATGCTGTTCTTCCGATGGCCACTTTGACTTGAGTCGTAGTAAATCGACCCTTGCTCCGACAGTAACGGCAGCGAATTTTGGCCGCATCGAATTCTAATGGATGACGACATTGGTAGCGCACTATGGGCAGGTACAAACGGCACTAATTCCATTTTATAATCGCGTTGATTTAGTTGAAGTTTTCCAGAAAATTATCGGAACCGTTTTTGTTTTTTTTTCCTATCGACTTGACAGGCACGCAAAGAAACACATTCTTAAAAAATTGCAAGCAGCTGTATGTCTCTTAGCGATAAAAACTATTCACATGCTTTCGCATATTTTTACTTGGAAATAGGAGCAAAACATTGTTAAGCCGAGATGTATTGCTCTACGATTAGATAGGTTGAAAAAAATAACATATAGTGAAACCATTCCGCAGACAGTTAAATCCCATTTCTGTCGAGCTTTAATTTTATATTGTTCAACACCATTTGGACTCTAACAGAAACTGTCACAGTTTGATATGGACTACTCATTAGTTTCTAGCCGTAGGTTTCATATTGTTCGACATAAAATCAACTATTTGTGAAACGTTCACCGTATCAGTTAAATCAAACTTATTGTTTGGAATTCATGACAAATTGTATTTTTCGATGCGGGTACACCCACATGAAGCCATTTCCAAGTTTCTCTCAGAATTAGAAACTAGATATGTGCACAAGCGCACTGATCGAAAAAAAAGTCCGTTAAGTATTCGCAGAGTGGTATAGGTTTTAGTTATTTTGCTTACACTGATAATGAGAGGTAATATCGAACAATGAATATTCCCAAACATAATGCATGGTTCATCATGGTGTTATATTCAATGCAATATCTAAATTTTTTCATTCAACTGTAACAGACTCGGAATACATGATAAATGGTAGCTTATTGACAACTACACATGAGTGTAGTCGTGAGTGAAAATATGAAAAAAAGTCAATGAGTGAGCCTGCTAGACAGACTATGGGTAAAATGGCAAATAAGTGCACCGATGCATGATTGCAATAAATAATGCCTCATTTATCTAAATGAATGGATCACGAACTGGGGATTCTTTCCAGGGAAATGATGAGCAAGTGTTAGTTTGCTGAGTGAACTGCTCAGCGCTCGGCATGTTCTTCTTCTTCTTTCTGGAATTACGTCCCAACTGGGACAAAGCCTGCTTCTCAGATTTGTGTTCTTATGAGCACTTCCACAGTTATTAACTGAGAGCTTTCTTTGCCGATTGACCATTTTTGCATGTGTATATCGTGTGGCAGGTACGAAGATACTCTATTCCCTGGGAATCGAAAAAAAATCCTTTACGAAAAGATCCTCGACCAGTGGGATTCGAACCCACGGCCCTCACAGCATGGTCATGCTGAATATCTGCGCATTTACCGCTACGGCCATCTGGGCCCCTGCTCGGCAAGTTCATTCCATCGTTTTATCGAGCAAATCTGTGAACTCCAATAACTCCAATAACACTAATTGAGCTGGAACATCTAGGCTAGGCCTAGCCAGAGTCAAATGTCAGAAGCAACATTATGCGGTGGATCAAATTTTTTTCAATGCAGCAATATTATGTTTTGTTTAATGAAACAAAAGTTTAAAATTGAAAAGATCTTTAGGAAAAATTTTTAATAGATATTTGCTAAAAAAAATCAAAAGAAACTTGTATTAAGTACTTTACCGTTTAATTCCACTAGAGTTTGTATCCTTTGGTAGATACCCGTACTTCGACCTCAACTGTAAGACCGTCACTGTTGTGTACTAGACTCGACTAGATATTTGTTGGTGCGATAATCTTGCCGAAGATTCTATGGGAATTATGCACATATTTTTTCCTGAATGCAAGATTGTTTTTAAAATTGTGTCCTGAACACTGTGACAATGTTTTCCAGGATTTAAAAAACCCATTCTCAGAACTCTGACAGCAATTTTCGTAAGATTCTGTTAGAATCTCATCTAGTACTGTTTGAAAATTCTGTCGAGAGTTACCTAATATTCAAGTTCGGAATTTCGCGATAATCCACTGTAGGATTATATGAAAAATGTCCTTATGATTTCGTCAAAACCATGCATTTGATTTACTTTAAAATCCTGTTCTGAAAACCAATAAAATCAGTCCTACTCAGAATTTTGTACAAAGTTTATTAAATATTGTGAGGGAACCTTTCGCAGAATAATATCCTGGATTCGGAGATAATCATAGCTTCCTACCAAGATTCTATATGACAATCTTGCTTAATATTTTGGGAATCCTTCTTAAGTTGTCCTTGAAACATATGTGATTAATTCACTAATTTAAACGAATAATTACTGAGTAAATTTAACTTGAAATATCATTTGATAGGGACCACGATAGCCGTATCGGTAAACGCGCAACTATTCACCATGACCATGCTAAGAGTTTGAATGGCACCGGTAAAGGATCTTCATGATAATATCTGGACTTCGCAGGGCAAAAATAGTAAAATGTTAAATAAAGCTCTCAGATGATAACTGTGGAAGTGCTCATAATAATACTAAGATCTTGAAACAAGCTCTGTCTTAGTTGAGACGAAACGTCAGAAAGAAGTAGAAGCCAGCTCATCTGAATTGTTGGTGTTTCAACCCTACATCAAGCCTTACACCAATGCCTTTTTTCCTGAACCACCGTGATTTATTTTGCCCAGCATAAAGCCAATGAAAATCCCCGTTGAACAGCCGTCAACCGAGATTGGTTGTTTCATTTCATTCCCGTTGCAATAAATCCCTTCCCTCGCCGGTCCCTCGTATGGTTTGCGATTACCAAACCGCGGAACGTGAGAGTGGAACGATTATAAACACAAACACTCGACGCCAGCAACTTTTCTGCGCCGCTGATAATGAATTCCGCACTCTCAGAACCAGTTCCGCCTTCTCTGTCAACCTGTTGGGTGGTCGATAGCGAGTGGTGGCGAAGGGCGACGCTGGGAAACAGCTGATAGGTAGACGCGAACCGTTTTCAAGTGCACGCTTTCGTGATCGGTTATTTGCTCTGGATTTGAGTCAAGGTTCCGATCAAGCCATAAGGGAGTAATTTGGATCAATCATGGCCAAAATTATTTGCCGCACTTAAGGGTGCGATAAAATAGACAATGACTCATTTTGTTTAGAAAATTTTGTACAGAAATAATATGAATTTTGAATAATTATAAACAAATAATAAAAAATTAATAACTCAATCATTACAAAATATTTTTTTTTTTCAATATTTTTAACGTTTCTTCAATGCAACTACAACCTGTGGCATCCTATTACTGCACATATTCGCATAACAGTCACATTTGTATAGCAAATCCCATATAATATAGGACTGTTATGCGAGTATGGGCAGATTAGCTAGGGTCATTAATTCAATTATGGTCAATAATTCATTCTAGTTACTCCACTGTGCAACGCCGCTACATTCGATCTCTTTCGAGACCCGTTCCTCTGCAAGTTCTCATCATTATCTATCGATATGGCTATCTTCAATCGATTATGAACGTGAACTGTGAATCTCATTTGACCGAGAAAATGTAAATTATGAGAACAATGCATGACGCCTTCCTAATGATGTTTATCACTTAGTTTTCCGTATTAACCTAGAGATTCAATCATTACTTTCATTCCAGGTAAAACGGATTAGAACAAGCTTCCCACCGGTTGCGTACCGCTCGAAACATTGCCGGTGAAAACAAACAATGCTGCGATCGTAGATGTGATTTTGCCCTCTGGTTAGGAAGACAATTATCGAAATAGCCTAAGTCGGAAGATTCGGCGCTTGCTTGCGAGGGGGCAGTTTGCGTGTCACAAAGATAACTCCGGCACTTGAGCAAGATGACCGTTCCCCAATCATCGTCATCGTTAGCCCAATCGGGCACAATGGCTACGGGCTTCAGTCCTAGTGCAACCGTTACCCAGTCCGGAACGGCTACGGTAACTACGACGGCCAGTAGTCCAACGACGGCATCCGCGTTCAGTTGTTGTCCAGCGAATGGTGAGAGTTCGTCTATCGGGGAGGATTCGATAGAGTTGAGTGACAGTCAGGGGAACAATAACACGATGTATCACAATGGGTTCTTCGAGAAGGAGGATTACCACTTTCCCAAGCGGCCAACGGTTGATATCGAGTTCAGGGACATCCGGTACACCGTGAAGAAGATTAATTTCGGCAAAGCTAAGATAGGTGAGTACTTTTTTGAAATGAGTGACATTTTGTAATATAGGTTCACATATTTATGAACTCAGGTAGATTAAATTGTTCCTCACGTTTACATAGTATTTTGTGTAAGTTGAATGCGAATTGGTGACGCATTTTGTCATCAGGTCATTATTTAAACACTCCAGTGCCTAAGTTTGAGCTCATCCCCTCAGAAACATACAAAAGT
Source organism: Aedes aegypti (assembly GCF_002204515.2). NCBI lineage: Eukaryota > Metazoa > Arthropoda > Insecta > Diptera > Culicidae > Aedes > Aedes aegypti. The sequence goes on from NC_035108.1 coordinate 455,300,779, forward strand.
GTTTTGTCCATTTCTCTTTGACACGGGTAGCTGACACTGAAGAAGGGTACAAGTCGTAGTCGCGTAGGCGTATCTACCAAAAGATAAACAATTAGAGCTGATTCAGAAGGTTCAATATTCAATTCTACTCTCTTGGTTCACTTTATTGAGATTTTTCTCAGAAGGTTTGAATACGTAAAAGTGTTAGATGTATAATCACATATGATCATCATATTTTTGGGAGGAGGGGAATTATATACACCATGAGAAAAAGAAACAGGATACTTGTCATATCAAGCAATGACCCGGTCTTGATAGGGCTTCAACATATATTTAATCGCTTATATTTCGCATAAGGGATAGTTATATAACTTTTCTGATATGTAATCAATTCATGTATGGAATTGCTTAATCTTACTTGCGCAATCCTTGGCCAATCGACAAAGTAAATAAGCTACGAAACTAGAAAGGAGATTGGGCAAATCTGGTCCCGGAATGTACACGGATTATTCATTAGAGTGGTTGACAAATCGTTTTTGCTCCACACCGCTTATTCGATTCTAGATCAAATTCTGAGTGTCCTCTCAAAATTTGAGCTCATTCGGATGAAAATTGAGACTGCACAAGCCCTTCAAAGTTTATATGGGAAAAGCAAGCAATTCATTCAATCGGTCAAAGTGTTCGCCCATGTGCTCTTCGGGATTTGAGCTTTGTTGATACAGTGAGATACATTCATCAGCTACAACTTTGCCGAAGACCGTTTTTAAATCGGACGCCCCAGTAATTAGTTATTGATTATTATTTGTATGAACAATATCGTCAAAACATATGTAAAATATTCAGTTGTTCAAATAACTCTAACTTGCAAATCAGCAAATATCTGCAAAAAAATTAAATGTTTTTTGTAACATCTAAGGGCGATATGACGCGACAAGAGTTGTTTTTGATGTTCAAAATCATCAAAATTAATAAAGTGTTATAATGAGTTTTCAATCAAATATTTTTTCCATCCTCATGCTCGATAAAAGTATTGAACCATAAGCTTCCAGATAGTGCATAACTTTGTGGAAATATTGCATTCATAAATTATAAATTTTGTGCTTTATTTTATTGTTACATTTTTTAAGTTTTCTGACTTCAGCCGATTTGGAATCATAAAAGTCATAGAAATTTGAATTTGAGTTAAATTTCAATTAAGGATCATAATAATATAATACATGACATATATTTTGAAATGATAAAAAACATAAAAATCTCAAAAAAGTTTTTGGTAGTTTTGGCCGCCCCTTTATATGGAGCCCGACCGTTGTGCGCTGCCTTTAAACTCCGTACCTGTGCCTATTCAAATGTTCGTCGTAGTGCTATTTCCACCTTTCAATCAATTCTTCTCCCACGACAAATATGTTTAGCCCAATTTTTCTAGTCTCATTTAGCACTTTAAAATGATGTATGGGTCATCTGTGTATCTTCCGGGACCAAATTCCATACATTTTAGACCGATCTCCTTTCTCAATCTTTTCTATCTTTGAAAACGAACAGAATATTTGTGGATAAAAAATAATAACTGCCTGTCACATAGTCTTCGAATAAATAACCTTTTAAAAAGTTAATTATTTATTGAATGCTAATTCTTAAAATCTTCTTGAAAGATCAATATTGTGTGTCGGTTCTAATTACATAATGCTATTTTTTTAATAATTTTGAAAGTCATTTGATCCACTTGGTCTCTACTGTAATCGTTTCGCTTCGCAGAACGAATAATAAAGTATTTAAAAATTTATTTATGTAGATAAAAATTCTCGCTAAAAATATTTTATCTCTCCAAAGATGTAAAATGTTAAAAAATGTCAAATTCCCGATACTCACATTTTACTATGAAAAATATCAAAATTAGAGTATTTTTCTCCATTTAGTAGAAACACTGTCAGTACCGGTATTCCGTAATACCGGTACTCAGCAAAATTATTCGGTACTAGAAACCCTACTTGAAACGCTACCGAAACTCTGCAAGCTTTGAATGGAAGTTATTATACAGAGTACCCCGCTGGTTTGACCGAATTTCGCCTGAACACTTTTTAATTTTCATCTTGCTAACTTACACATAGTTCAAATTAAAAATGATCTTAACGTCATAAAGTTCTTGCAATGGAGCGGATTGAAATGGGAAATTGTGGAAATAATCGCAGAATCGAAAAAAAGAGGTTAGAAGAAAGGCGAAATTCTCTCGATCTTTGATCTTTCGAAGTTCGAATTAAAAATGAATCCAAATTTTTAGCATGAGGTATTGTTGAAATGTTACATATTTTCGGAATGTTTCAAAAACGGTTCTGAAAGGGCGTGGTGCCGCCATTTTTAGAACATCATGTTGTATCGTAAACGGGATTCCATCATGTGAGAACTATTTTTGATGGAAGCGTTAACATATGAAGCTTTATATTCGAATTCGAAAAATTGATGAGATTTTGCAAGATTTATAAAAAATCTGTTCTACGATCATTATTTGATGAAAAATTATTTTTGTAATCAAAATCAGAAAGTAGCCTTCGAAGTACTTATATTTGTTGAAAGTTTGCTTGATGTTGAATTCAGTTTTTTAACATTATTGTATACCAATTTATACAGACTTATAACGGTATTTGTCATGCATGTTTGAACTAGAAACACATTTGTATGCGATTTTTTCTATCAATTCTGTTATTTTATGAACAATCCACTAATCCTAGTTCTCTATCAGCATTCTTCGATCAAGTTTCAACTGCAATGATGCCAAATAGTAATTTGGTTGTCGATTTTCATGTGATACCCATTATCAAAGTTACCCCAAATCCGGATATAGACCTTCGATTATATGAAGAATTATAAGTCCATTCAAAATTAATCGTTAAGCAATCTTTCAACTGCAATCGATGAGTTTTCTTGTTTTAAAAATAAAAATAATAATAAAAATATTCAAAACCGAATGCAGAAATATTTAGATGTTCTTCCGAAAAAACTATCACGGTACCATCTTTCGTCAGCTCAAAATTTAAAAGTTTTCATCCAGATTAGAGTTTTCAATCCCGGGAACATTTCCCGGGAAATGAGATTTCCCTGGATTCCCGTTTCCCGGGGAATGATTTTCTTTTTCCCGGGATTCCCGTATTTCCCAGGAAGCTCTGTTGCAATGAAGAATTGAGCATCTCTATTCAAGTAAACTATCGCACAATTTACTTTTCATATCATACCAACAAATGTCATCACTAGATTACTAATAAAATTTTGATGTTTTTTTCGTAATCGAATAGTTATTAATAAATGACGATATGTTTTTCCAAGAAAGTTCATATGCAATACAATATAAAGGAACATTCGAGAGATTTATTCAACTATTTGAGTAGATTTATAGACTTTTTATGATTTCTTTATTTTGTTGCTTTCTATACGAGCTCGGACCTCGTTGATCCATCTCGCTTACGGTTTCTATTAAATGTAACAGTCACAATGTTTAACGAAAGACTCTAGTTGGTTTTTATTATAGTGTTCGAAATGATTGATTAAGGGGTCTATTTTATTAGTCGAGTCGATCAAAAACGACTCGACTGGAGTCACTGTCGATCAAAAATTTCGCTCGACGCGACTCTGTCACTCGAATTATTCGGCAGTTGTCCACTCTATGTGACAAGATTAATATGGTAGTCGATGGGTGACTTTTGAAATATGCATGCCTTCTGTGTTCGACAGTGACTGCAGACGAGCCACATAAAATGGTTCGATTTACAAAATAGATCCTAAATGTTGGCAAGTATTATATGAATTTAAGATGATTTGTCTAGCATGACCTGATGAAGGCTTCAACTATCAAAAAACGAAGCCAACAGATATTTTTGGAGAAACATAAATAAATTACTCACAAATAAGAGAGATAATCGTGTCAATTTACTGTTCTAAAATATAATAAACATTAAATATAAAAAATTTCGAAGAACTTCATCAAATTAGCTAAATTTACAGGCTTTTAAGGATTTCCCGGGATCCCGGGAATTTCCCGTTTCCCGGGAAAATTGAAAACTCTAATCCAGATTGAAATAGACGCCATGCCATAGATGATACATAAATTGAGACAATATGGCACATGTTAAATATTCAATGGATCTAAAATAATGAATTTTACCCAGAAGTAAAAAAAACGTAAAACCGTCGATCAGTAAGAACTTTAATTTGCCACTGGAGTCTTGGAATCGATTCCATATACCTAAGCGTCAAAAAATTCTGTTGCACGTTCTTCAAGAGATTGCTTGAGATTTTTTTAGATGTTCCTTCTGTAGTTCTTCCAGAAATACCTGAAATAATTCTCTCAAGTATTCTTTCAAGGAATTTTTATATAATAATATTAATTCCACGAGAGCCATAGAAATTCTTGAGGAACGTTTTTAGAGATAGCTAACTCATTTCAAGTAAACTACTTTGCATTTCTTCAAGATGAACTGAAAAACTATCGCTAACAATTCCTTTAGAGATTCTTTCAGTGTTTTCTGCGAAAATTCTTATCTGGATTAGTCCAAGAAATCTTTCATATGGCTCCATAAACTCCTGCTGTGATTGTCATAGAAGTCTTTCCAGAGAGGATAATCTAGAATTTCACCATATGTTCCTCGTAAAAAAATATTGCAGTGTTTCCATTAATTCCTTCAAAAATTGTGTCATGAACTGTTCCTAGATTCCGGCAGGCATTTTTCAAGAAGTTCCATCGAAAATATCTCCTGGAATTTCTCAATTAGTTGTTGAAACTATCTCTCTATAGACTCTATAGCCTGCATCAATTTTTGCACGGATTCCTTCATGAGCATTTCTAGTATTTGCATCAAGATTTTTAATGGAATAATCACCAGGATTTTTTCTGGATTTTTTATAGCAAATTTTCTAAGGATTTCTACAGTAAATTTCTCTCAGAATTCCTACAAGGTTTCTTCTTCAGGAATATTTTCATGGACTTCTGTAAAAAATTTCCTTCAAAAACTCTCTCTCTCAAGGAATTCCTAAAGATTTTTTTTTTCGGAGAAATCAAAGGAGAAATTCTTAAAGGAACTCATGGATAGAATTCCAAAAAGAATAACTAAGCAAAACCAATGAAAAATTCTTGGACGAATCCCTGTACATATTATTTCCGACACTCTTGGAAGAATCCCTAAAATATTACCTAGGGGAATTTTGTGGCAAATTCTCTGGAAGGAATTTTAGAATAATCCATGAAGATATGTCACCATTTTCCAATTATTCAAAGCAGGTAGTTGAAAAGTCAAGCTGAGTCGTCGTCACCAAACATCCAGGCATGAAGCCATGCTGATCAATGGAAATGTAGCCCTTAGCTTGTTCCAATATAGCACCGTTCACGATCATCTCGAACAACTTCGATGCAGAAGAATGGCTAGTGATAGCTTTGTAGTTAATAACATTCCGTTTCTCACCCTTTTTATGTAAAGGAACCATGAATGACTGTTTCCAAATCGCAGGGACAGTCGAATCACCTAAAGATTGATTGAAAATCTGGCATAGTAGATCGGCCAAAGCATTCATACATCGACAATATACGGCAGAAGGTATACCGTCCGGGCCACGTGAAAAGGTGCATTTCGGTTTAGCATTTCAGTATACAGATTTAAAAGGTCCCTAGGGACATCTGAAACAGCAGAAGCCACCTTAGATGGGATTATGGGTTTCGCACCGAACACAGATGAGAATTGGGCGGCAAAAAGTTCGCATTCCTCCATACTGCCCATAAAGGCATAACTGTTCCATATGGAATTAGTAGGCATTGAGAAAACAGCGCTCAAAGTTTGAAGTTTGCATTTTCATATGAATGTTTATAAGTTTCTAGTAAATATTTGAATGCAATATTCATTTAGCTTCACCCCACAGAACACTCATTTTGCTAATATTGATCAGTAAAAAAAATAAAGTTGAACATAATTTCAGTTTTGCAGTTGCTATTGAGGTTCAAAGCTCATATAGAGACTGTTATGCCTTTATTTTTCAATATGGTACTGCACCAACTTCAACATTTTCAAACAAAGTGCATACATTTTCATATGCCTAGTGAAGTGCATATTTAAACATGAATGTTGCGATGAAAAAAGGTGTTGGTTCGGAAATCAATATGGGACAGTTATGCTTTTATGGACAGCATAGGTGACGATGAAACAGCGTCGTTCTGGAAAACACTCATCGGGATGGTCGAGCTTTTCCTTTTGGGATTCATCTAGTTCCAATACTGTTCTGGATTTCGGTGAAGTTTGGATTGCATTCGCAACACATACGACTTGTAAAGCGATGAATTTAGCTCCCGACACTCATCACATGTGCGATAAAAGCTACGTATTTTTTCAAGCGATCGGTGGCGACGGAGTTTACGTTGAAGAGTATTACGACGTCGTTGCAAGTTTCTTAAGAGCGGAGTGCAGGACGACAAGTTGGAACATTTGTGTTCAATCAATTCGCTATGACGGAGCAGAATGTTTCAGCCTTATCGCTGGCCGTCAACCCGTCCAGAAGACTTCTTGAAGGAACCCCTGGGGGAATTCCTATAGGAATTCCCGGAGGAAACCGAGAATTTCTGCAGAAGGAGATTTCCAGAAGAATCTTACTCTTACTAATTGAATTCCTAAAAAAAAAATCCTTGAGGAATTCTTAGAAAAGAAAGCTCTCAGTTAATAACTGTGGAAGTGCTCATAAGAACACTAAGCTGAGAAGCAGGCTTTGTCCCAGTTGGGACGTAACGCCAGAAAGAAGAAAAAGATGCATTGTCTTTATCTAAATTTGAACCTTTCTCATATTGGGAATCTGACTCAGCCGCTTTCTGCAACGTATCCTTTCAAAGCTGCATACATCGTTAATTTAATTAAAGCAACATCGAACCATTTCAAAAAAGGATGGTAAAAAATCAGAATATGTAATAGGAAAATTTTGAATATATAAATATTTTTCTATAACTTATATAAAAAATCAGCACAGTTTGTGATCCAAAAAATTATATATTGTTGACCTCAGAGCTTTTTTTTGTGGATTGACTATTTTTCCTCAATCCGACTGGGATTTAAGTTAACTATCCTCAATACAAGCAATTTGACTAGCAAATTTTTCTAGGATCATTTAGATCAGCAGAAAAGCAACTATTGTTATGATTTAATGAGTTTGATGATGATGTCAATTTCAGTGTTCAAAGCAATCTTATTGCTGATACATTCATCCAGTAATAGTTTAGGAACTAGAAAAGTGCTGCCCTTATTTTAAATCACGGGATTAGTACCAGCTGTTACCAGGAACAATAAGAATCATTCCCGCTAATGGTGCTGTAATTATATGCATGAAAACGGTTTCCACCCCCTCATCATTACAATTAGTCTTTTTTTTCAATACATTTTAATGACTGCATCCTATGGCCTGTTAACACCTTAGGCGTAACAGTATACTTGACTACTTACATTCTACCCCGGTCTCGTAATCCCTTCACTTTCCATACCTACTGGAAAAGGACACTAATCCGTCATCCGTAAGAAATATAGGCACAGGAAGTAACCCTCAACTGATTCCGGATATACTACCGCAAGGCAAATGGAACTTGGTGGAAGCGATTGATCAGTAGTAAATGATAGTATAGTAAACCTTTTCAACTCACATCGGTAAACATCGATGCATACTGAAGGGGGAAACTTTCCACCGCACTATCAACTAACAAGCGATAGATTGCGCAACTTTGAACCGGTGGTGGTGGTGACCCGAATAAAAAGTTGCAATTGATTTATTACATTGAATTTTCGAGCTGTTAAGTGAAATACCTGTAAATAAATGAAACCCGAATTTAGTACTTTACCATTCAATTACACTAGAGTTTGTATCCTTTAACAGATACGCGTATTTCGACCTCAACTGTAAGGTCGTCTTCAAAAGCTGTTTAGTTACTGCAGAGATCTACAATCGTTTTCAAGTTATTTAGATATGAAGCAAAAAAGAAGTTCATAGAAGTTCATTTCGTTTTATGATTAAACTGTTGGAAAATAAGGTATTGCAAATATTTTTTATCAGGGCATGAAGGGCTTTTACTTCGCTGTGAACTGACATGACATGCAAATGTATTATCAGCTCGACTTGACCGGTAGAATCAGCCACAACACAAGCGTGTAAAGATCGCGTAAACACCGTAATTGTAGGGAAACATACGACTTTTCTCTCCCAGCAGCAGGAGTGACCATCAGTTGGGTTCGTGTGCTGTAATCGAGGAACCAACACGCACCACGTAAGGATGTGACGTCACACGTGACAATGAAATTCGTGTACCGGGGGGATATATTGAAACGATCAGTATCTTTTCTTATAAATATGTAATGGAATAATTGGCCAAATTGCCCACCACTTACAGTGCACAATAGGGTGCAACATAAAAAACTCAGTGTTCGAAAAGTCATGGTACTCAATCATAGAATGAAAGATATGCTTATTTATAGTATTTTTTGTAGAACAAATCAACTTTCTAAAAAGATGTCCAGAGGTTTCGCCAGATAGATTAATACGTTACTAGTTTCGGAAAATTTTCGTTTTTGTTGTCTACATAATCTAAGATCATGCTTGCTCCTGCGGGGGCGGGTGACGAGGGCAGGATCAAACATGTCGCCGCGGATCGTTAGTAGTGTTTGATCTATTGATCGAGTCGCTTGCTCTGCCAAACACGGCTGAAAGCTGTCTAGAAAAGCAAGACCAGTAGAATAGCCTTCAGATTTGTTGGAACGGATCAAATTTGTTACACGTAATAGTTGATGAGTGGTCGAATGCCCTGGGCGGAGTCCAAACTGTTCATTGGCAAAAATTGAATTTTCGTTGATGTGGGCCATCATTCTGTTCAAAATGACCTTTTCAAAAAGTTTACTGATGGAGGAAAGCAAACTGATTGGACGATAGCTAGAAGCTTCCGCAGGATTTTTGTCTGGTTTTAAAATTGTTCGATACTCTACCAGGGCAATTCCGGAAACGACAGTTATCGTAACGGACATTATTGCTCATCTGCCTGGCACGAGCCTCGACGACTCGCCTACGCGAAGGGCAAGCCCAAAAATTTGACTTATGATTGCCCCCGCAATTCGCGCATATGAACTTTTCGGTATCTTCCTTCACTGGACAGACGTCCTTAGCGTGAGAAGAACCTCCGCAAATCATGAATTTTGCATCTATGCGGAATTTTTTGTACCATGACCCCACTTTTGGTACCGACGGCACTGAGTTGGGTGTTGGTAATTTCCTCCGGGTTTCTGGAAATGCTCCCATGTCACACGGACATCGAACATAAGTTTAGCTTTTTCTAAAGCTTCAATATTATTTAGATCTTTTTTGTTAAAGTGCACTAAATAATATTCTTGAGAAAGCCCTTTCCGAACAATGCCAGATTGGGTGCTCTATTTCATAATGATTAATTGGACTGGAGAAAACCCAAGTAAATCATTTATTCCATTTTTGATCTCTTCAGGTGACTTATAGTCGCTTGAGAGACCTTTCAAGACGGCTTTGAACAATCGTTCAGTTTTGTCGTCATAAGTAAAAAAAATGTGCTTCTTCTCTGCAAGATGTTTGCGAAGAAGTTCTCGATCTTTAAGAGTTTCCGGCAAAACGCGACAGTCTCCTTTCTTTGCGATTTGGAAGGAAACCTTGATTCCCCTTATGGAGTTCAAGATCTCCTGCCTAAATCCCGCAAATTCGGAACAACTGACCACGATAGGCGGCACTCTTTGCTTCCTCACTTGAATCAAAGAGCTTGGGCTAGAGACTGCTTCGGTTTGGTGTTCGGAAAATTTGTCTAGAGCATCGAACTGATTGCTCATTTCGATGCAATTATCAACATTATCCATTTCACCCTTGGAAAAAAGTTCGCATTCCGGAGAAACTTCCTTTCTTTCATTCTTTCCACGTTTAGTGACAGTTTTAAATCCCACATTTTTGGAAGGAAGTTGTGAATTCAGAGATTCACCCTTCCTTTTGTTTGTTGTTGAAACCATGTTTAGTGAATAAACGAAAGAAGACGAGACCTCCTAAGAGGATTTTTCCCAAGACGGTTGTCAAGAAGGATTACCACCGATAGTTTTCGCCAACGGGTTCAACGAAAGATCGAAGGCACGGGTCCAAACAAGAATCGTAAAGGAATCAATAGTAGAAAAAATAGTACCGTTTTTAATTTTAGCACTGAAAAGTACTGTTTTATTGCTTTAGGTAGTTTTAGAACTTTTAAGAGCAGAGAGAATTCGTGTACGCACTGCACGAAGGTACGATGTGCACTCGAACAAATCAGTTTAAAGAATTATAACGAAAGGCATTATCAATATATTTTTATTTTCGAAAATTTATATTCCGATTCTGGGCTACCCTAGTACGCAATCTGTGCCATCGAATCAGCAATAGCAACAATTTCACCGATTCCTCAAGAACGCACCTCCGAACGCTGCATATTTACCTGTATGCTTGCCCAGAAGGAGAAACCTGCCGGTAGCTTATTATTATCTTCGCAATGCTGATTGCCTTTGCCCGGATCGCCATTCGTCCATTACCTACCTACCGCGCTCTCACAGCGCAACCCCACCACTCACATTTGGAGTTTCTATCAGTCGAATTGATATAGCTGCCCATGAGCAAGCGAAATCGAAGCCATAAGTACTAGGTGCCTTCTTACCAACCTACTCCCCTCCCAGTACTCGATTTACTCGGCAGAATTTGTTGCTCACTTGGCAAACAGATTGACTTCGGTTTAACGAGGTGCCTCTCTAGAACAGACGTTAGAACAAACGAAACGAGTCAAATGAGGTCAACTGGTTTCCACCTTTGACTGCCTTCGACTGGTACAGAAGCGACTGATAGCTGTCTCCGGGGTAAATATGCTCAGTTAGATGATGGGCTCAAGTGATGGGTTCTTGGAAATCCACTCGAAAGTATCTCGAGGGGTCTTTGAAGCTTCTTCTTCTTCTTTCTAACGTTACGTCCCCACTGGGGAAAAGCCTGCTTCTCAGCTTAGTGTTCTAATGAGCACTTCCACAGTTATTCACTGAGAGCTTACTATGCCAATGACCATTTTTGCATGTGTATATCGTATGGCAGGTACGAAGATACTCTATGCCCTGGGAAGTCGAGAAAATTTCCAACCCGAAAAGATCCTCGACCGGTGGAATTCGAACCCGCGACCCTCAGCTTGGTCATGCTGAATAGCTGCGCGTTTACCGCTACGGCTATCTGAGCCCCTCGAAGCTTCTGCGAGATATTCTAAGGTTCAGTTTACCTAATGAATTCTATTTCACTCAAAACAGGTGTTAATTAGCGAGAGAGTATTTGAGGAAACGCGAAGAACTTATTCTTTATCATAATACCCAGTTCGAACGCCAGTGACGTACCTCTACTATTAAATCGACAAACATCAATTAGTGTTTGATCGACGCGCAAAAAATAGCCAGTCCAGCCACAACAAACGTAGCGTGTCTGGATCCCATATTTGGATTCACAAAACAAAACGCTCATAAGTCGGCTAGGACCATTCGTCTGAAACGGCCACACAGCTGTATTTCCTCGGTCGTCTCGCTACTTGAAAGTTACTTACAGTCAAAAGATGGTTTTTGAAGATTTGCGCTCTGCTCGGGAGAGCGTGACTGTTCGTTTACCCATCAGCAACACTGTCAAAAGTCCGAAGGTCGATTTTGTGCTCTGCTCGGGGTGCAAATTAATAATTTTTGCCCGCGGCTGACCAATGGAACGCAGAATTAAGTTCAGTATCGAGCTGGGTTCAATCATTTTGCTCATTGGGAGAAGACGTTGGTTTTGTTTCGGAAGGTACTGGTGCGTCACTGCCAAGGACGTGCGCATTTGGCGGAATTCCGCACTGCTACGTTCATGATCAAGGCGATGGAATTTGCCCAAAACGAAAACAGATTGGGGTAGTTTTCCGTGGAGTAAATATTTATCCAATTTTTTAGCGGAAGATAAACATATCTAATATGTATATGATTTTATTGTAGAGGATGGACGTACAACAAACTAACAACAATTGGTTGTCATTACTCTTCTTGACACTAGCCTTTCTTTTAATTCAATTCCTATAAGTGTTACATAAAACAAGATCGTAATAAACACTCTAGTACACGACACTAAAGACGGCCTTACAGTTGAGGTCGAAATACGCGTATCTGTCAAAGGATACAAACTCTAGTATAATTTACAGAACTTCCTTCACGAAAAGATCCTGACAGTGGCGTAGCTAGGGTTTTTGAGGCCCGGTGCGGAGTTATATTCGGGGGCCCTTCCAAATAAGGGTATGTACCAGTTGAATAGTCAATTAATCAAAACAATGATATACTTTCAATCAGTATCAATATGTAGGATTGAAAATAATGGATATTGTGTTCATTTTTTGATGAAATTGGTTTTGATTTTTGTTTAGTAATTAAAAGGTCAATTAATGAAGAGTAATATACCGATACGACCACTTCAGGTGGTGGCTTAGTATCTAAAAAAAGGAACATTAGAGGTCTCATGCCTGAAAATGAAACTAATAAGAGACTGAAAAAACTCATTTCGATATAGATTCCTCAAGTAATTCAACCAGACAACTCTGAAAGTATCTTTTTAAAAGTTTTTGTGGGATTAAGTGATTTCCTTCAGAAATTTCAGCCGAATGTAATTGAAGTATTTGTTATAAATTTGCTTCAATTTTTAATTCGAAGATTTCTTCAGAATTACATTGAACGATTCCTTCGCGGACTTTTCAACGAATTCCTCCAGAATTTTCATTCGAGGCACATTGATAAACTCAACAAGAACTTTTTCAATGATACCCACAGATTTTTTTTTTTCAAAGATTCCCTCAGGAAATTTTTCAAAAGAATCCTCATTGAATTGTTATAAGACTTCTCTATGATTTTGCCCAAGAAGATGCTAAGTACATTTTTCAGATGTTATTAAAGGGGATTTCTTAAAAAAAAAACGGATATACTTTTATACGAAATCGATATCACTGATGAAATACGTGGTAAATTCCTACAAAAGAAAAGTCTTTCAAAGATTCCCGGATCTCTTCTGGATTCTTGACAAAGTCTTGGATAAGTCTATCTTTATTAACGAGATGTTTAGCCCTGGGCTAGTTCATCTCGGGACCAACGGCTTTACTTCCCTTCCGAAGGAAGTCGCCACTGAAATTTTTAGTGACTATCTTGGGGATGGGATTCGATCCCAGGTCCTCGGCGTGAGAGACGTGTGTTCTAACCACTACACCAGGTCCGTCCCCCTACTGTCGATTTGATGGATATATAATTGATTTGTCTTTCAAAACCATGATAAATTACACCTTGTTCGGTTACTCGCGAGTGAATATTCGTGAACTTTGATTCTTTACTCGTGAAGTGCTTCGTGATACGAACATTTTCACCGATCATTGTCATCGTATGTGATTGAAACATACATTTTCTCGATTTTCTCATAAAAATTTCAAGTTCGTTGAGAACCTCAGTCCTTCCGTTAGACTCGATGAATTTTCGTTCTAATTATCACTGAAGCTTCAGGGTCCGAGAAAACAAGTTTTAGGATATCAAATATCAGAAGGCTGACAGTAGAGGCTCGTTCCCCGCCAATTAGAAGATTTGTGTTTTCATAGCAATTTAAGTATATAAACAGAAGTATGATGCTTTACCGATTACGTGCTGGTAAATTGCTTATTGCAGTCCACCATCTCCTAATATTTCTTCCCAAAAACCACTGCAGTATCTATCAATTGAGTAAAACTGATTTAACTGACTTAACTCACGAAAGTATACACCATCACCAGCTCTGCCTTTGAGAAGGGAGCCATTGACACTCGGCTCCATCCCATTACCCCGAATGTCATTACTTCGAACGCCACTACCCAGAATGAGCCATTACCCGGAATAGTTCCGAATTCAAAGCAGTAATTTTTTAAGCAATAAATTAGCATATATTAGCAGTTACTACAAAATACTCTGTTGTTCCTTCCTATTATTTTTTATCAGACTTTCTTTTGTTTATAGGCGGATCTAATGATTCTAGTAGAGCGATTATTGACATCATAGCTGCAAGTTTTTCATCAGAAATATTACATTATTTCTGAAATTCTTTCGAATTGTTGCTGGAAGAGCTAGCTTCTAAAAATTAAAAAAGAAACTTAGTTCTCATGAAGAATAGAATATAGGCTATAATATTGATAAAAATACTTCATTTCGTTAAAGCATAGAGTTTTCCTTGTTAGATTTATGTTTCACATTCCCACATTCATTTTTTTTCGCTGTGATGTAGATGGAAGATTGTCGTGATTTCATCCTTCTGTCGATTCTGTCACATGTGTTCCAGCGTTTCTATGCTAAGGCGCAGTGATTTTGGCTTCCATATGATCCTTAAGATCAGTACTTACATCGACAGAATCATGGTGACTATTCATTGATGTTAACGCAAAAAAAATATGGCTGTGAAATCGTTGAGGTGGCGTATTGAAAACATGATAAAACACGGATTTTTAAGATTTTCATAGTTTTCATTCTCCTTAGAAGTTCAGTACCATCTTCTAAAATAAGTTGTTTTTATGGGCTCTTCTGTGTGCATTGCTGTTATATTCCGTGATTGGCTGTGCAAATTTTGGATCATGCATGCTGATTATTTTTGCATAAGAGAGAAGCACAAGATACTCTATGCTCTGGAAACCGAATAATTCTAAATTCCACATAATTCCTAACCGTCATATTCTAATCTGGCATCCCAGGCATTATCTTATTGCGCGCTTAGCGCTATGGTTGTTCAGCTTCTACAACAGTATTCAATATCGCATTAATTAAAATTCCACTCGACAAAATTCCACAATTATCAATCTCAAAACGTTATGCTTTCAGGGTAATGGCGTTCGGAGTAGTGCCGTAGATTCATAACATACAATATTGTTTCATATGGCTCAACCCCATTACCCCAAACACCATTACCCCGAAAGCCACTACCCTGAATGAGCCATTAGCCTCACAGAAAGAAAAATCCATGTAAATTTCAGCGTAAAATCATGCACATGAAGGGAATGCTAGAAAAGTCGCAAATTTACACGTCTTCTTCTTCTTTCTGGCGTTACGTCCCAACTGGGACAGAGCCTGCTTCTCAGATTAGTGTTCTTATGAGCACTTCCACAGTTATTAACTGAGAGCTTTCTTTGCCGATTGACCATTTTTGCATGTGTATATCGTGTGGCAGGTACGAAGATACTCTATGCCCTGGGAATCGAGAAAATTTCCTTTACGAAAAGATCCTCGACCGGTGGGATTCGAACCCACGACCCTCAGCTTGGTCTTGCTGAATAGCTGCGCGTTTACCGCTACGGCTATCTGGGCCCCCACGTCACATCGTGTAAAATTACAATAGGATCATGTAAGTTTCCACTATACATCGTGTAATCTAGCATGGAGTCTAATCGATTACGCGACAATTGGCATAAATTTACATGAAGTTGATGTAATTTTACATGATGTGTCATGTAAATTTGCGACAAATCTGGCATTCCCTTTATGAGCACGATTTTACGCTGAAATTTACATGGATTTTTCTTTCTGTGCTGAATACTGTAATATTGGACTGACCACGGCTCGTGTGTATGTGTCTCTAATGTGAGCTGGTGATTACCAACGGCTCCTGGTACAGTTTTCATGAAAGAGATTCCCATCTTTAATGCACCAGCTTATCCCTGTTATTTTGATTACAGGTTTTTCTCTACTTTGAACACAGGCTATTCCTTGAATTCTTGTTGTGATAGTGATTATTGACATCATAGCTTCAAGCATTTATCATAAATTATCCATTCTTTCTAAAATAGGCTGTTTTTTTTGGGTAATTGCTGGAAACTGCCACTAAAATTTTCTTCGGAACTTTGAATATATTGTGACGAATTACATCCAGAATGAGTAGAAAAAATGAAACTATACATAAAGTATGTTTCGTTTTTATCAACATGACCGGAAATTTCAAGTTGACAAAAGCAGAATAATTTTCTTAGACAAAATATTTTATAAATTTTAAAATAAAATTGCAGTTTTTCAGGATAGTATATATTTTCATCATATGAATGTATAGTATTGATGTTTGGGACTGTGAGGAGCGTTCATATTGTTCGTTCCTATGATCTCGTGAAAAAGTTGACTCCAATCAATCAATTTGGTTCTGGGATATCTCATCAATAGATTTAGTTTTCTTGGTTACAATTTCAATAAATGTAATGTGGAGTTTTAAAACGATAATTACATAAATATGATGTATATCATATTCGTAAATATAAGTACAAGGATCATTTTGTTTTTTTCAATAAAGATTCAACAAGAAACAACTTTTTTTCTTCTCTTCATTCTAATCCTGCTGCTTCTTCTTCTTTATAGCATAAAATACCAACTGAGAAAAAGCCTTCTTCTCCGCTTGTTCTTATGTACACTTCCGCAGATATCAACTGAGAGACAAGACAAGACTCTTAATTAATATTTTGATGGAGAAAGCAAATTAGGGAGAGGACGTGCGTGACGTGGGAAAGTCCAGTATCAACAGTTTATCAAATTGACTCTATGACACTACCCCGAACGCCACTACCCAGAATGCCACTACCCCGAACGCCATTACCCCGAAAGACATTACCCCGAATGGGCCATTACCCCGAACATCACTTTCTCGAATGGGTCACTACCCCGAACGCCATTACCCCGAATGCATAACATTTTGAGACTTATTCTAGTTAGAGAGTGGGGAGATAATTGTACGATTCCTTATGAATATTTACTGAGTTTGGCTCAACAATGTATTTTTCAAATATTAGATAATAAAAAAGCAGCTAGTTTTTCAGCAAATAATTTTTACATACTAAGTTTTGTTTGGATTTGTCCTCTAATTTTGGTGAGATTCAGACAGCCACATTGTAATGCTCTGAAGAACAGCCTATTCCGAAAGAAGGATGTATTTATTTATGAAACGGATAGCTTTAATATGCACAAAATTAGGATGTAGTAAAGTCTCATATTGGACGTCGGTACCCACTTCCTTTACTCGTTTTTTTAGTTGTGGTGCTACAAGCATTAAGATTTTCTTATAGATTTTGTTTCGTAAACGATGGTAGTGGAAGATCACCCTGATATAGTCGCTACAAGTGTTCTTCTGTGGAACCCGCTCAAAGACCAACCTGATAGACAACCGTTCCGCTATAGCAAAGAACCGTTAATACACTTGTACATGTTAGAAAAATGGCAGCCTCTATTTGCCGCTATAGTTAAAAACTGTCGTTGGTTTGTGGCAAATTTCTGGTGAAATGTTTGCAGCTATGGGCTCATACACAAATTATGCCACGCTCCAAGGGGGAAGGGGGGTAGGTCAAGCGTGACAAGCCTTACAAAATTTTCGGAGGACTCATACAAAAAACGTGACAAAGGGGGGGGGGTGGTTACATAACCCTAAAACAATGATGTGTTTGATTCAAGACAATGAAGAAATGATGATGGCATAAAAATGGTAACAAATCCATAATAGACCTGTTTTCATACAGGAAGATAAAATAAATGGGAAATTTCGTATTAGAATTAAAGAAGGATTCACTTAAAAGAAAAGCTGTTACTGGTGAAACGTTTACAACTATGGAAAAAACCCATATTCATAAGAAAGAAAAATATTAGTTTAAAAACAAAATTGAAACATGAACACCACCAAGAAGTCCAAATACCGGTGATCACGCAGCTGTTCAGCAGCTGTTCAGCTGTTCAGTAATGGGTTCGAATTTTTGCGCGTTATTAAATTTGTGAATAAACCCTTGAACTGTGAAAGTGCCCTCTGAGCTGATAAACACTCAGGCATTATCTCAGAAAGAATAAGAAGAATAAAGTTGCCAACAAGACATTTCGAAAATATAGCTGACATATAAACGAAGGGAAAATATATGATGGACATTTTACTAACGAATTTTACGCTCCATTAATTACCAGTTTTCATTAGAGATGCATTTTGCCCGCAATCTCATACTATTCGGGGTAATGGCTCATTCGAGGTAGTGGCGTTCGGGGTAACGATCCATTCGGGGTAATGGCTTTCGGGGAAGTGACCCATTCGGGGTAGTGGCGTTCGGGGTAATGGCGTTCGGGGTAGTGGGATGGAGCCATCAAATTATCAGCCATTTCAGCCCTTTTCCCTCTTCCTATATGCGAACTTATTGTATGGATATTCCAAAATTTTTAATAGATTTTGCTGGACCTCTTCCCCTATCGTTGGAGCAGGACCTCATCAATGGCTGTTTGTTATTATACTCTGTGCAATGCTATCTAGTTAGAAAGATAAAAGACAATGTACAAACTATGACGGGGTGGACAATCTTATAAAAAATAAAACAAACTTAAACATGTCCCTTGCGTTGCCCAAACATTTTTGAATTAGTTCCAAGGTGCATCTCTTATAACAAAGAGCACTTCACCCTCACATAAAAATATCTATGATGCCATGTTGTATAAGAAAAAAAGAGGTCTCTGAAACTCTGTTAAATACGTATTCAACCAATCACAAGCTCCAGTTGTTGCTAGGACGTAGCC
This sequence comes from Aedes aegypti, assembly GCF_002204515.2. Taxonomy (NCBI): domain Eukaryota; kingdom Metazoa; phylum Arthropoda; class Insecta; order Diptera; family Culicidae; genus Aedes; species Aedes aegypti. Next base: position 455,319,342 of record NC_035108.1, read on the forward strand.
AGAGCAACTTTCAACTGTTGAAAGATGCGTCAATCTTGTCTAACAGTGCATGCTAAGTTTGAAAATTCTAATTGATTAGGATAGGAAGAAGTCAAACCTTATCGATTCGTATATGATACCTACCATGTATTGTAGGTTCTCATCTCTAACCTAATATTGAAAATTCAACCCTGACGCTATTGAAAAACATTTGTATTGCTTAAAAATAAGTTTTTAGTTTTTAATCTAAGCATTAAAAAAAAAAAAAAACAATTTTTGTGTGTTGATAGAAACGGAATAATTTGTTGAGGAAATCGGAATGTGACAAAATTGGAGCGTGACACAATCGGAACGTGATAAAAACGGAACATACTCGTTAATGAAAAAAATATACACTAAAAATATATTATTCCATGAAAAATTCAAAAATATAACTTGAATTTTAAATTTCACAACTCATTTTTCATATTTTTTGCATTCTTATCATAGAATCTTGATAATAAACAGATGTTTGTGACAAAGTTTCATGATGGAGACATTTTTAATAAAAAGTAAAAAGTAATAAAAGGAACATATTTTGGTCAATTTTTAAAATTTTGTTTTTTCCAAAATTAATACGTTCTGATGATACAATTAAAATCTTGAAATCATTATGAACCATAATAATTATCTGGAAAACTTCTCTAGAAGTAGCCATTTGCGAATTATAACAAGTTTAATTCAAAAAAATATTATTTATATAATAAAATAGGCAACTTTTATAAGTTATTCGCGAAACTCCATCAAGTAAAATAAGTAAGTGGAGAGAAAGATGATTCTCTCGAAAATGTGTTGTTCTTGATATACACTACCCGTCATAAATACGGACTCACTAAAATAAGTATTGCAACACTCACCTGAATATTGAATCACCCCCAAAAAGTTCAGTATCACCTCAAAACAGGTAAATTCACATTGCTATATCTCGAGATCCTTACGACTTGCAAAGAAGCGAGCATCAGCAAAGTTGTTCAGGAGATCAAGGACATCCGGAAGGCAAATAGTTTATTTCTCGATTTTGCCACTAGGTGGCGGTAGTGAGCATGTAAAATTTAATATTTCAAATAAGTTCTAGCTTGTGATCCACAAGAGATAGAAAGTTCGAGTCTTCGGCAAAGTTGTTCAGAAGGCCAAGGACATCCGGAAGACAAACGGTTTGGTTCGAGATTTTGCCACTAGGTGGCGCTAGTGAGCAAGCAAAATTAAGTATTTCAAACTAGTTCTATCTTTTAATCCACAAGAGAAAAAAAGTTCGAGTCTTCAAGTTCAATCCAGATTTAATCGAAATTTTGCGTCTTCAGCAAAGTTGTTCAGAAAGTCAAGGGCATGAAGTGAATCTCACCTGAAACACTTGAATATGAATTGAATTGGACATGAGTCACTGGGATATGGAGCTAATCAAATCTGAAACTCTTGAATATAAAGTGAATGAGACCTGAATGCATTGAATTTACTTCAAAAATCAAACATCAATCACTTGGATATTGAACTAATCAAACTTGAAACACGTACATAAAGTGATTCAAGCATGAATCACTTGAAAATGAAGTGAATCAGCCCTAACCAGCATGAGCATGGAGTCATATCTGAAAAAGTGGAAAATGCACCTACATTCTAGATAAATCAAACCTGAACAACTTGAATATCAAGTAATTCGTACTTGAAATAGGTGAATATGAAGTGATTCAGACCAGCAGCACTTGAATATAAAGCAAATCAAACCTGAATCACTTGAATATGGAGCGAGTTCGACATGAATCACTTGGATATGAAGCGAATCAAACATAAATCACTGTAATAATCCTAAATCTCTTCAATATGAAATAAATCAGACCTGAAACTCTTGTACATGAAGTGAATCAAACTTGAATCATTTGAAAATGAAGTGAATCAAGCATGAATCACTTGAAATCATTTGAACATTAAGTGAATCAAACCTGAAACAGTCGTATATGAGTGAATCAGGTAAGAATCACTTGGATATGGAGCGAACTGAATCACTTGAATATGAAGTGAATCAATTCTGAATCACTCAATTATAAAGTGAATCTGATGTTAAAAACTTGCGTGTATGGAGCTAACAAAACTTGAATCTTTTGAATATAAAACGAATCTATCCTGAATCACTTGAACATGGAGTGAATTTGATATGATTTTTTTGGCTCCATATTCAAGTCAAACCTGAATTACTTGAATATAGAGCGAATCAAACTCGAAGGACATGAATATAGAGAGAATCAGACATCAACCACTTGTATATGAAGTCAATCAAACTTGAACCACTTGTATATGAAGAGATTTTGATTTAAATAATTTGAATATGATGAATATGAGTCCTGACTAAATCACTCGCACATGGAGTAAGTCATACCAGAATCACTAGAATCAGATCTGATACACTTGAATATAGAATTGATCAGACCTGAATCACTTTAATTTAATATGATTCCGTCCCTAATCACTTCAACTTCCAAATACCAAAGGCTTTCTGAACAGCATGGATCACAAGCTAGAACTAGTTTAAAATGCTCAATTTTACATGCTCACTATCGCCACCTACAAAATCGAGAACCAAACTTCTTGTTTTCCGGATGTCCCTGACCTTCTGAACAACTTTGCCGAAGACCCGAACTTTCTATCTCTTGTGAATCACAAGCTAGAAGTAGTTTAAAATGCTTAATTTTACATGCTCACTACCGCCACCTAGCGGCAAAATAGCGAACCAAACTTCTTGTCTTCCGGATGTCTTTGATCTTCTGAACAACTTTGCCGAAGACCCGAACTTTCTATCTCTTGTGAATCACAAGCTAGAACTAGTTTAAAATGCTCAATTTTACATGCTCACTATCGCCACCTACAAAATCGAGAACCAAACTTCTTGTCTTCCGGATGTCTTTGACCTTCTGAACAACTTTGCCGAAGACCCGAACTTTCTATCTCTTGTGAATCACAAGCTAGAACTAGTTTAAAATGCTCAATTTTACATGCTCACTACCGCCGCCTAGCGGCAAAATCGCAAACCAAACTTCTTGTCTTCCGGATATCCATGACCTTCTGAACAACTTTGCCGAAGACCCGAACTTTCTATCTCTTGTGAATCACATGCTAGAACTAGTTTCAAATGCTCAATTTTACATGCTCACTACCGCCACCTAGCGGCAAAATCGCGAACTAAACTATTTGCCTTCCGGATATCCTTGATCTCCTGAACAACTTTGCTGAAGATCGCTTCTTTGCAAGTCGTAAGGATCTCGAGATATAGCAATGAGTATTTACCAGTTTTGAGGTGATGCTAAACTTTTTGGGGGTGATTCAATATTCAGCTGAGTGTTGCAATACTTATTTTAGTGAGTCCGTATTTATGACGGGTAGTGTAATTCGCAAATGGCTACTTCTAGAGAAGTTTTCCAGATAATCATTATGATTCAGAATAATTTTAAGATTCTTATTGTATCTTCAGAACGTATTTGTTTTGACAAAGAACCAATTTTTTTGAAAATTTACTAAAAGTTGTGCTTAGAAAAACTTTTTATTAAAAATGTCTCCATCATGAAACTTTGTCACTGTTACTGTTTACTATCAAGATTCTACGGTGAAAATTAAAAATAATGAAAAATGTAGTTTTTATGTATTTTAAAATAAAAGTTTTGTTTTTGAATTTTTTATGGCATAATATATATTTTTTTATTATTTTTCATGTAGTCCAAACAATTTACTACAACTTCTTCATAGAACATTTTTCTCTAAAATCAACAATTTCTGAGTTAGAATTTTTCAAATAAATTGTATGAAAATGATAATAAATCTTCGAGCTGTTTAGTAGAATACCTATAAGTAGATGAAAAAAACCGAATCTAGTACTATACCATTTAATTCCACTAGAGTTTGTATCCTCTGCAGTGTTGTGAAAAACTCAATTTCTCACAACTCACGCTTGAGATTTTTCATGCGTGAGGTGTCAATCATGCAACTCAGCAGTCAAAAAATCATGGATGAGTTGGCTCACCTTTTTGACTCATTGTCTCGTATTTTGACAGTTTACTTACACATGGAAATAATTTCTTGTTAGTCTGGTAAAATTATAGTAATCCTTTCTAACGTACACAACAACATTCGGGTTTCACGAGTTTTTGCCGGGTTTTGCAACTGAATCATTTTTTACGGTTTGAGTTGATTGAGTCTCAAGCGTGAGATTTGCGAAGCAGATCTCTAATGAGTTTGCTCTCACGGGAGAGCGTATTGATTCAGATTTTGAGTGTGAGTCTATCAACACTGATCCTTTGACAGATACGCGTATTTCGACCTCAACTGTAAGGCCGTCTTCAGTGTCGTGTACTAGACTCGACTTCGACTCGAGTGAATGGTAGCTTGACGGTATTTTTATCCGCGAATTTTTGAGTCTTGTTTCTTGATTTTTATGATATTTATTTTTGAACATTCCTATCATTTTTTCATGTATTCTTGTTTTTTTTTTAAATTTTTTCTTGAAGCCTCTTCTGATTATTGATTTTTGGCAATAATAAAAATTTAAATTTTTGCGGTACTTCTGAAAATATTTTTTTTTGTAATTTTCTTTCGGAGCATATTTTATTTTCCGTGTAACTAACGGAAAAAGACATTTGAAATTATTTTAATATCACGAGGCTCTTCTTCTATGATAGATTGATTGTAGAAAAATATAAAAGTTACGATTTTTTGTATTACACGTTAAATGAGGCCCAGCCATTTGTAGGTTACAAAAAATACATTTTTTTAAACATTTTTCAAAAATATAAAAAAGTTTCGAAAGTTATTATTCTTTTCCTTATATGTTTATTATGAGCCAAGGTTTAAGCCAAAAATAAAATCATTTTGATTTCCGAGCTACGAAAAAATACACAAAATTCCATAGTGCACCACATCTAAAGGCGGGGTTAGTTATTAGAGGGTTAATATTTTTTGCTCAAATGCTTTTTATGTGATTTGAATACAGAAAAGCACACGATTTTGTCGATTTTAGTTTTGAGAGATTTCGTAAAATAAGCCGAACCCTATTGAGCAATCCTTCTGCTCCTGATGACAGTAAGGAAATGACTGGCGCCATTTTTGACCTCATAATATTTGGAGTTCTCGAAAGCGAACATTGAAGATGACAAGCTTCGCCAGTGCTACATCTCTTGGGTCCTTTCTCAATTTCGATAACTGTAGTCAATCACGGAGTAAAAACTGTGAATTGCTCAGCTCATGCTCTTCGTTTACACTAAAAAATCCTTGCAAACACCTTTAGGAAGTTTAATTTAACATTGATACTTTATAAAACAAATAACTATAACATATTTGCTCCCGACAACCCGAGATAAGTCACGCCGCAAACCGCGCGGAAAGCACGTGGCTCAAAGTGCGCGCCGTATTTCGCTTGAACTTGGTCGTCGCTCCTTCGATCGTCGTTCGATAGATTTGTTCCATTGACCATGGATAGAGTTGTAGTCGCTGTCGGCGACGGAAAAGTCTCGGTACACTATCCCGAGCAGATACGCATAACTAGCTCTTGTATATGGTACACCATATACAACTGGACCTACCGGGAATCAAACCCAGACATCATAACCTTTCGTTTAAGGAAAGCATTGAAATACCTGATGCAATTATCAGTTTTATGTTTGTAAAATATGAGATATTATTTGAGGAAATATTTGGCATGGAATACCTTATTTTGGTATTCCACAGCACCTTCATTCTGCTCGGGATACCGCCGCAGAAGCACGGCGGCATGAGTTATTACTTATGAACCATTTCCGAACAGCACTGCACGAAAGCTCAATTCGCATCACAATGCACCGTCAAAGCGAGGAATTAATTACAAACGAGATGTTAATCGATTAACGATCGCTGCCGGCAGTTCAAACGCAACTCCGCCCTCTCACCGTGAAATATGCCTTACTGACGGACGCCTTGTAGGCGGGGGATGCTGTGCAGAGCCGATCGGGTCAATCTTTATTGAGACTTTAATCGTTTCATTTGCATGTTTATTGTGCATTCGATAATAGGAAATAGAATTTCTTACTCAATTACCTATCTACGACGACAAGGAGGCATTGCGAGTCAATGATCTTTCGCGGTGAGCGCATCCATTCAGGGTGAGGGTATGCGGTATTGCGAAGGATTCCGTCAATTGCCTTTCGAAATGAAAAACCACGGAGTCCAACGGAATCCAGAGACGCAAAATTTTCATTTTCGGAGTTAATTATTAACATTGGAGTCAAATGTGAATCTTCGCTCGTGAAACAATTCTTAAAGCAACTCCAGCGGTAGGATTTTAATTGAAGAGGGCTTATCAGGATTTTTCTCAATTCAATACCATGATAGCTCTGCTTGCTTTTCCTCTTCTCAAAGCCCTTTTACGATTGATTTCTTATTAACCGATTCAAACTTTGTAGCCAACTGGTTACTCACACTGACTTTTCTGATTCTGATCACGTCCCTGCTATATTTAACATTTCCATGAAGCCTATGAGGCAGTCGTCAGTATCGGGTACTAGACTTGAATTCTGAAGTCAAGTCTAGAACACGACACTGAAGACGGCTTTACATTCGGAGACGAAATACGCATTTCTGTCAAAGGATACAAATTCTAGCGCAATTAATTGGTATAGTACTAAATTCGATATCGTTTCGAATCATCATGAACGAATGTATATCGCATACCCTCAACCCAGGGTAGACAACCGGGCTCCTTGAGATGACACCGGAGAAGCGCTTGCAGTGTAAAGTGATGCCTCCTGTCGGAAAAGCAAGTGACAAATAGGCGGAATGGGAATGGAAATAACTATAGGCACGCAGATAAACCACCGGATAGCCGCGAGGAGCCGGTTGAATTTTCACGTCGAGCAAGTCTATGTCAATTACGACATGGGTGGCTGCCGGCTGGAAATACGACTGCGAAGGTAATGGGGCACCACCGAGCTCCTCGCCTTCCATGAGGGTGAGTGCGAGTAATGTTGTCGTACTTGACGGGTTACATCAGTCAGTAGTGCAGTGGTTGGTGACTGGCATGTATGCTGTGTGTTAGACACACATTTGGTCCGATCGGGCTTATGGTGCACGTTGCACTATGGGTTATAAAATCAAAATTTTGCAACAATCTTTTCTAATCTTTTATGTATTCGAATTTGAGGTCGAAATACGAGTATCTGTCAAAGGGTACAAGCTCTAGGGGAATTAAAAAGTATAGTACTAAATTTGGTTTTTGATTTATTTATTGGTATTCCACTAAACAGCTCGAAGGTTTATTATCGGTGTAAGAACTTCTGGAATAACTGATGAATCATTTTTTGCAGGAATTTCTACCTATACTCCGCTAAACAGCTCAAAGATTTATTATTGAAAATTATTCCTTATTTGAGTAAAAATATATTTCAATCGCTAAAAGCAAATCTCTTTTTTTTGGCGCGAAATTTCGATTTCCGACCCATAATGCGTCGATTAGCAACAAGTACCTTCAGGGAGGCTTTCAAGCGGCGGTTGAAATTGAACGATCAAATTGACGCACGGGGAAATCAATGCGCCGACGACGACGGCGCCATACTTGGGTCGGTTTGCATCCGATCGGTCGATGAGTGCAAATCTTCCTCTTCATACATTCAATTGCCGCCACCTCTAATTCGGACGCTTCTGGAAGCTTCTGCGTGCAAACCGATGCCGCCAGGTCATTAATTGACCGGCAATTTTTTTTGTTTCATATTTTTATTTTTGCTTGCGACTTAAACTTGACATTGACTCGTCCATTATCGTTTTGTTCCGTACCATTTGCAGAGAGTAAAGAGATCCTTCACGGCCTGAATGGATCGTTCAATTCCGGAGAGCTGACGGCAATCATGGGACCCTCGGGAGCCGGGAAGAGCACACTTCTCAACATTCTAGCCGGATATGTGTAAGTATCCCTTTTTCAACAGTCTGCTATTATATATGATATTCAGAAGATACATTTAGAAGTATGAATAAACCATGACTCGAAAGAAATTTACATATATATACTTATTTGAAATTTTAGAAGCACATTACATTTAATCCAAAACGAAAGGTTTTGGAATGACTTGAGCATTTCTTTTGTTGAGTGCGTAAAGCTTTGATAATACATAGTACCATGCCCACACAGTTATGAATCACTTCAACAACGGATAGCTTGCTTAAAACATACATGTTGACGTGTTTAGTGTCCGCGGCTACAAAGCAAAGCCATGCTGAAGGTGTCTGGGTTCGATTCTCGGTCGGTCCAGGATCTTTTCGTAATGGAAATTTCCTTTACTTCCCTGGGCATAGAGTATCATCGTATCTGCCACACGATATACGAATGCAAAAATGGCAATTTAGGCAAAGAAAGTTCTCAGTTAATAACTGTGGAAGTGCTCTTAGAACACTACGCTGAGTAGCTGGCTCTGTCCCAGTGGGGATGTTAATGCCAAGAAGAAGAAGTTGACATAAAACATATATTTGTCAAGACGTACTTTTTGCCGCAAAATAATGGCATTTTTGACTAATTTTGAGTTGGTATTACAAGCTATCTAAATATCGTTGTCTTTTGGAAGAAATGTCATCAGTATGCATAAGCTTCCACATGTGATGAATTTCAAATGTAATGGCAAAAAAATTGCTCGTTCGCTAAGATTCAGAATGAATTCATATTTGGACAACACATTTGTTGATTCTTCTTCTTCTTCTTTCTGGCGTTACGTCCCCATTGGGACAGAGCCTGCTACTCAGCTTAGTGTTCTTATGAGCACTTCCACAGTTATTAACTGAGAGCTTACTATGCCAATGACCATTTTTGCATGCGTATATGCCCTGGGAAGTCGAGAAAATGTCCAACCCGAAAAGATCCTCGATCGGTGGGATTCGAACCCACGACCCTCAGCTTGGTCTTGCTGAATAGCTGCGCGTTTACCGCTATGGCTATCTGGGCCCCATTTGTTGATTCTGAATACTGAATATTAGCAGTTCCAACAAATGGTCCATAATAGGGGCTAGGAACTGATTGTTTTCTACAATAATGGATCACTAATTTAGAAGTCTTCTAAATTAAACAAGCATTGGAATCTACAATTTAAGACAATAACCCTAAGAGTTGTAAATTTTACTTTTAATTGGCATACATAAAAAAAAATCAATTAGAGCGAAAACACTTAGAGCCTCAATTACTACAGTACAGTACCACCAAAAAAATCTAAAAAAAACAGATCAGCTATTAATTTAGAGATCATCTATGTCAAATGTTCTTGTTTTCAAGGACATTTCTCATAACCAAATTGTCAATTCGAAAAGTGCTTCCAATGATTATTTTCTGATTCATTCATATTTCCTCTCTCAACTGTTCACCAAAGGACTTTTTACCCTTGTTTCCAGTTCCAACTCTGTTATACTTTGCCAAGAGATGTGACAATTTGTTTCATAATGTGAAAAATGATCCATAATACTGTTGTCAGCAATCGTTAAAAATTTTGATTTTCTCCTGAGTAAATATTACACACAAAACAGTTAATTAGCCAAACTTCCAATTTGGCATGGTGCGATTCGTGCTATTATATAGAAATTTTATGTCTTCTATTTTTTTATTGAATGTTACATGTTGGATTTTATAGAATCAATTCAACTGTGAGGTGATGATACTACAAATAAACGCGTAGATCGACTTTTATCGACTACCACTTTGGAGCGAACACTTAAAAAAATCATACTGAGTGCTATACTGTGAAAAACATTGGGTTGTATGAATAAAGTTGTGGGACACGAGTGGAACATGTATGTGTCATTTTTCTTTACGACACCTTTCAAACATATCACAAACATCGCATTGCTATCAATAAAGGGAGCATTTACTACAAAACTACTGGTAGAATTGAATGGAATAGTTTACTTCTGAGTAAACATCATGTACTTCTCCGAAATAATCGGCTACTCATATTTAGCCTCAAATCAGAGGCTTGATACGAGTGGGAGCATGTTAATGTGATATGAATCGAATCAAAATTATCCAGGTGAACCTTCATCATGCAAAGGGCGCATCAGCAGTGCTCAGCAGAAGGTTCACCAAGGAAAATATCAATGTGGGACTAATTCAAGAGCCCTGGGTAAATAATGGAAGGGTACTTGGTTGCCCTTCGAGCAGTTGTAGAGTTTTGTACGACGAAACTCAGTCCAAACCACGGACGGCTATTCTTGTAAATAGGGACACAAAATCTGTCCCAATCACAGAATTTATCCGTAGAGACATTGTTGCGATCAAAGTAGAGGTGCCAACTATCCGTGGGAAAACGGAGGTATGTATTGCTTCTGCTTACTTTCCTGGAGATGTTGAAGATGTGCCTCCATGCTCTGTCGTTCATTTTGTCAACTACTGTAAGAAAATTAATGCCCAATTTATAATAGGGTGCGATGCAAATGCCCATCATACAATTTGGAGCAGCACCGATATTAATAAAAGAGGAGAAGATCTTTTAAACTACATGTCGTCTAACAACATAGACATATGTAATAGAGGTGATTCTCCTACTTTTGTAAACTCTATCCGACAAGAGGTTCTTGATCTCACGATCTGTAGCGACTTGTTATCGGAGAAGATTGTGAACTGGCATGTTTCTGATGAAGAATCATTGTCAGATCATAAACAAATCCGATTTTGAAGCTGGATCAGAAATAACAGAAAGCTATAGAAACCCGAAGAAAACCAATTGGGATCTCTATCGTTTTCATTTAACGAATAAGAATTCGTATAACGGTGAACAGTTCACGACTGTTTCACAACTGGAAAATGCCTCTGATGGGATCATTGACCAAATGGTCTCATCTTATCATGCTAGCTGTCCTATTCAACAAAGGTCATCTAACAGGGATGTGCCTTGGTGGAATGACAAGCTGGCAGGATTGAGGAAGAAATCCAGGCGGTTGTTCAATAGAGCAAAGATCACTTTAGATTGGGTTGAATACAAAAAAGCCCTAACAGAATACAACAGAGAACTAAGGCACGCCAATCGTAAGGACTGGAGACGGATATGTGAAACCATCAACAACGCTCCTGCAGCTTGAAGGCTGCACAAAGTCCTTTCAAAAGACCATTCAAATGGTCTAGGTTGCCTTAAAAAAGAAGACGGCAGTTATACTGTTGACTCTTCTGAAACACTGGAAGTAATGATGAGAACTCATTTCCCTGAATCGATCCCATATTCGGATGAAGAACAGGTCTTAGATGAGGCAAGACATGTATGGTCGATAAATGCCTATCAGAGAGCTTGTGAAATCTTCACGCCTTCGAGGGTCGAATGGGCATTGAGTTCTTTTCAGCCTTTCAAATCTGCCGGGAAAGATGATATTTTCCCAGCCTTACTGCAACAAGGAAAAGAGACGCTTTGTCCGCTCTTAACCGAAATATTCAAAGCAAGTGTTGCGCTTTCATATATTCCAAAAGCGTGGCAAAAGGTTCGAGTTGTCTTCATTCCAAAAGCTGGAAGAAAGGATAAAACAACTCCCAAAGCCTTTAGACCTATAAGCCTTTCCTCTGTTCTTTTAAAGACAATGGAAAAAATAATTGATGACTTCATCAAGTCAACAAGTTTAATAGAAATGCCTCTTTGTAAATACCAATTTGCGTATCAATCAGGTAAATCTACCATTACGGCGCTGCAGTCGCTGGTAAATAAAATCGAGAAATCTCTTGAAGCCAAAGAAATAGCCGTGGTTGCTTTTCTCGATATTGAAGGAGCATTCGATAATGCATCCTATAGCTCTATGAGTTCAGCCATGGAAGCAAGGGGCTTGGACAAAAGTGTTATCGAATGGGTTATGACCATGCTCAAGGGTCGCACAATTTCTGCTGATCTAGGAGGTGCGCAAATATCTATAAGATCTACGAAGGGATGTCCTCAAGGAGGAGTGTTATCGCCCTTACTGTGGTCTCTTGTAGTAGACGAACTCCTTAGAAATTTAATAGATCAAGGTTTTGAGGTAATTGGATATGCCGACGATGTGGCCATCTTGGTTCGTGGAAAGTTTGATAACACGATTTCCGATCGGTTGTAAACTGCGTTAAACATTACTCTCAAATGGTGTAGGAAAGAGGGGTTAAACGTAAACCCTTCAAAAACTACTATCGTGCCTTTTACCAGAAGGAAAAAGGTAAAGCTTATACAGCCTTCTTTGAATGGAATTCAAATTCAATTTTCGGAAGAAGTTAAACACCTTGGTGTTACTTTGGATAAGAAATTGAACTGGAACTCTCATCTGAGCAAGGTCATAAGTAAGGGTACTAATGCCCTATGGGTCTGCAATAAAGCCCTAGGAAAAACTTGGGGACTGCGACCTAATATGGTAAACTGGATTTATTCAGCAATAGTCCGACCAAAAATTAGTTATGCTTCACTGGTATGGTGGCCCAAGACAAATGAGGTAACCGCTCAGAAGAAGCTGGCTAAGTTGCAGAGACTTGCTTGTATATCAATGACAGGGGCAATGAAAAGTACACCATCGGTTGCCTTGGATGCCCTTCTTAATATACTGCCTTTGCATCAATTCATTAAACTGCAAGCTGCAAAAAATGCCTTGCAGTTTATTCGTTATAATAAAATACTAGATGGTGATTTGATTGGTCACATGGAAATCATCAAGGAATTCAATTTGAATTCAGATAACAAAACAATAGAAGATTGGATGACAACGAAGACCAACTATGATGTTCCCTTTAAAGTGGTTAAACCAAGCCGCTATACTTGGGATTCTGGTGGGCCAAGTTTACGTGCAGGTTCTATTGTGTTTTATACCGACGGGTCAAAGATGGGCGACAATACCGGAGCTGGAGTTTTCGGCCCTGGTATCAGCAAGGTAATCGCTATGGGGCGCAGTCCCACTGTGTTCTAAGCTGAAATACAAGCCATCATTGACTGTACAAATGTTTGTCTCAAAAGAAACTATAGGTTTGCAAAGATCTGTATTTTCTCAGACAGTCAAGCAGCTTTGAATGCTCTAAAGGCATTCACATGTAGATCAAAGTTAGTGTGGGAATGCATTCTTTCTTTGAAGCAATTGGCCAGTAGGAACGAAGTTTCATTGTACTGGGTGCCCGGCCATTGTGGAATTGAGGGGAATGAAATCGCCGACAATCTAGCAAGACAGGGTGCAGCTTCGAGCTTTATCGGTCCTGAACCGTTCTGTGGTATTCCTGAGTGCACTCTCAGGATGAAACTGAAAAATTGGGAAATGTCCATGGTAGAATCCAATTGGAACGCCACGGATACATCCAAGCAAGCGAAAAGATTCATAAAACCCAGTCTAGCTAAAGCCCGGGCTATACTGAATCTTAATAAAGGAAATCTTAGGGTAATAACTGGCCTGATGACCGGTCACTGCCCAAGTAGGTATCATCTTAAAAATATAGGAAAAATACAATCCTCTGAGTGTCGTTTTTGTCAAGCTGAAGACGAAACTGCTGAGCATTTACTCTGCAACTGCGGAGCATTGCTTAATCAAAGAACGTTAACATTTGGAAAAGGGTTATTAGAGCCCTTGGAAATTTGGCAAGGTAGTCATAATAGGGTAATAGACTTTATAAAACGAGTTGTGCCCAGTTGGGACAGTGTGACACATCAACCAATGTCTATCACATCTCAATTGTGAAAGGATATTTGATGAGCACCAAATAAAATATGGGTCATACCACAATATTCCTAAATAATGGAAGCAGTGGTTAAAAGGCTCTACAGATGAGGGAAAAAAAACATCATGGGAAAACGATGTGAGTTTTGATGTTTCGAAAGGTATTTTGAGTTCTCCTTAGAAATTCTGAGATTACTAAAAGAATTCTGAGATTCCGGTGAGATTAATGACCTTAATAATGTTGTTTTTTAGAAATTTTGTGATGTCGGTGGGAATTTAGATATTTTTTTAAGTAATTCTGAATATTACGTGTGAATTCTAACATCTGTGGGTCTCAGATTTTCTTTGGAATTTCGAAATTTCTGTAAGAACTTTGGGATTCCGATAGGCATTGTGGATTTATTATGATATTTAAATCTGGAATTTTAAAAGACATTCTAAAAATATTATGGAAATGATAGAAATCTGATAAGAAATTCGGATTTCGGTTATTAATCTCTTGGAATTCTGTGAGTATCTTTGAGAGGGTATTTCTGTAAGAATCTATGAAATTTCTGTGGGATTCCTGCGAATACTTGTGTGAGTATTGGAAATTCTGAAATGATTGGTTCATTTAGATTCCGTTGATCTCCAGTTCCGTCGGGATTTCAAAGCAAAGCTCTAATGTATACCTTTTCAATGGCGGTAAATATCTTCTGGATTCTAATAGATTTTTTTTTGTGATATCGATATGAATTTTAATTATAAATTGAATTCTAATTCATTCGAAGTCACTACAATTCCAATTAAAAACTCTACATTCCCTCCTGGATTCCAGAGTTCCCACCAAATCGTATTGATAACAAGATTTCAATGAAAAAAAAACTCAGCAATTTTGCTGAACTCACAAGATTTTTTAACGGGGATTCCTACCAGAGTTCCAAAAAATCCTTCCTCAATTCAACCACTATTGTGAGAACTGATTTTTGATTCGAGATATTCCGAAGACACCCACCGGAATAATGAGAATAGCATAGAAATATCTGGAAATTGTTGACCCGACAAACCTTGTTTTGTCCTTGTAGGCTGTTTGCAAATATAAATCAAAATTCTACCTAAAAGATGTCAGTTTCCAACCCCAGTTTTCTTAATTTTCCCGTGAAGTTTTTCGACTTTTTATAACTGTGAAAGAATCAGGTAAATCCATTGACTCGTTCTCAAATTATATCGTGACATACAAACACCATTCCATTTTTATTTATATACACTTCCGGAATTCTGGTCTGGTTATTGGTCTCAAAAATCCTAGGAAATATGTGGTTCTTAGTTTGACAGCTGTAATCGCAGAATTTCTTCATATGACACATATTTTTAAGCTAAAACTCCAAAATTCGTCAAACTCTGGCGTTGGCAAATACCGTAAACCACCCAGAAAATGTTTTGATGTATTATCATCATAAAATCATACACATAAAGAGAATACCAGATTAATTGTAAAATTACACTACAAATCTTGCGTGGGCTTCGTGGCCTTGCGGTTAGCGGCGTCAGTCGTCTAGGCGTATTGTGCCACGGGGTGCGGGTTCGATTCCCGCTCCGGTTGGTGGAAACTTTTCGTCTAACGAAAAATTCATCACTGGGCTACTGGGTGTTACGTGTTATCCGTTGCCTAATGTTAGTGATCGTTCAGTCTGTGCAGCCTATGTGCTGAAGACAGTGTAAATTGTCTTTAAAAAAAATTACAGCACCTTCATGAATGTGTGCAAATTATCGCGTAATCGATTACGCGATGTAGGGCGAAAATGTACTAAAAATATTTGTACATGATTTGTCGTGTGTATAAACGACACATTTGGCATTTCCTTTATATGAATGATTGTATTGATTTTGTGCTGCACGCTGAATGGATATTTCTTTTTTATTTATACCAAAAGTGTAGTAAACATTGTGAATTTGGTTTTTGAGTAGATGCTAGAAAAGTTTACACCGTATAGCGATCTATGTTAATATTCCAAGGAAGCAACGTATTAATGTTCCCACTCACTTAGACAGGTTTTGAAAGGAAATAAAATAAGTACATTTTTAGAGGTATCTTTTTACAACTTGCTTTGGCAATTCCTTCTATAATTATTTAAGAATTCTACAATTGATTCCTTTTATAACATTAGATAGTTTTCTGGGGATTATATGGTTTAAGTCCTTATTTCTAAAGCGATTTGCCTCATTGCCCTATGCTTTGACACAAGAGTTGTGGTCTTAGGTTTTGCTTAAAATAAACTGTCAGGTTCGAATATTTCAGGTAAATTGACTTCTTTTCAACAACTTTTCAAATGATTTACCAGAATTTTTGGTCAACTTCGGTCAGGACTTTCTTGTGATTCTGTTAACATTATTGGAAAGTGACCAATATTAGGAACATAAATAAATTCAGACGTTCTTTCTTAATTATCAGAGACTATGATTTTAAAAATATGTTTTGAGAAATCGGGACTGTGAACAACCAAACAGTCATATATTGTCTCAGTTGGTGGATGCTGATTTTTGCAAAACAAACAAATCACTGAGCAGAATAATACTGTTGGAGGAATTAGAAGTGTAAGTAGTTTCTTGAGAACGATACAGCTGTTCCATTTCTTCGCACTCCAACTCTTCCAGTCGGCGCTTTTTATCCCGGAATAGATGGGTTTGCTGTCTTCGCTTCTGTTTGTATCGTTCCACGTTTTGACGGGTGCCTTGCTGCAGCATCATCGCCCGCGCTGCATTCTTCTCGTCCAAAACCGTCGGACACTCCTCGTCGAACCAACCGTTCCGTCGATTTCCTTCCACGAACCCAATGGCACCTTCTGCTGCGTTGTTAAGCTTTGAGACTACTCCAGCAGTCCTCAAGAGGGGCTGCGGTGAGCTCTCCCTCTTCCGGCAACGCTGCCTCAAGGCTTTGCGCGTAATCAGTTGCGACTTCGGGTAGCTTAAGTCGTTCCAGATTGTACCGTGGCGGGCGTCGGTACCGAGTGTTGTTCACAACGGAGAGTCGTTGGCGCACTTTAACCGCGATAGGTTCTGATGTCGATAATGTCCGAGAAGTGTCTTCCATCAATCAAAACGTGGTCGATTTGCGACTCAGTCTGTTGGGGTGATCTCCAGGTGTACCGATACGGGAGGCTGTGCTGGAAGTAAGTAATACGTATGGCCACTTTTTGGAGGCGGCGAAATCAATCAGTCTAAGGCCGTTTTCGTTCGTAAGCTGGTGAGCGCTGAACTTCCCTATAATCGGTCTAAATTCCTCCTCCTGGCCAACCTGAGCGTTGAGATCTCCGATAACGATTTTGACATCATGGCTTGGGCAGCCGTCGTATTTACGTTCCAGCTGCGCGAAGAAAGCGTCCTTATCGTCATCGACACTTGCTAGGTGAGGGCTGTACACGTTGATTATGCTGATATTGAAGAAACGGCCTTTGATCCTCAACTTGCACATTCTGTTGTCGATTGGCCACCACCCATTCACGCGCCTCTGCATTTTGCCCATCACGATAAAAGCTGTGCCCAGCTCATGTCGGTTGCCGCAGCTCTGGTAGATGGTATAACCATCCCTATACGTATGTACCGTCGACCCTTTCCAGCAAACCTCCTGCAGCGCTACGATGTCGAACTTGCGGACCCTCAATAACTCGGATGCCGAATGCCAATAATGCCGATTGTTCCGGTGCGAATTAACATTGTATGCTTCCTGTACTGATAATTTTTACGGCTGGCTTGTAAGGCCTGCACCAACCCCCTGTCTTGCCGGAGGATCATCGTGCACAGCACTATTTAGAGTCCCACACTGGCAGCAGGACGATGATCAGCCGCTCCTAACATGGAGAACAGACGCTGTTATGAGCTGCTCCTAACATGGAGAACAGACGCTCTGAGCTACACCCTCAGAAGAGAGGGGCCCCCCTTCCCTGTCAGTATACGACCAAGGTCCCACCAGGGTTGGTTACCCGATCTTCCCTACGGTTACTTGTACCCCAGGCGGCACCACGGGGAGGTAGGGATAGGAGTTACTGGACAAGAGGCTAAGGACCAAGAGTACAACAAGAAATTACTAGCAAAGTTCTATAAATTTTTATTAACTTCAGGTTTTTCAGCGCAGGTACTACGCATTAGTAGAGTGAATCTACTTAATCTTATTGTGTAAACTAATGTCGCTAATTTTTACGATACTACGGCAGTGCATCCCTCTATTTTGCCCCCCCCCCCCCTAATTTGTATCCGCATTGGACCCCGAAAACTCTAGCTACGCCGCTGTTACAGTTATTGATTGTAAAATTGAAGTTTACTACCTATTTCAGAGCAGAGTAATGAAATTTTCAATTTATGAGGACCGTAAAAAAAGTGTCACATAAGTAAGTGTGGTAAAGTTATATTATTTATTGCGTTAAATTTACTATTTCGAATGTATTTTGTCAGAATTGTCTCCCTTACTCGATGGTCCATTCAATATCGAGTTAGGGAGAGTTGACTGTACAATTCAACATGAAAAGATCTCAGCGATTTTTTTCCCTGTATTCTATTCTGGAGCTCTCGTCTCAACCTCTGTTGACTTTGGCAATGAATGACATGCAAACCAAATAAATACTCTGGCGATTAAAATAATTAATACGGTCTGAGTTATGTTTGATCCACTCAAATGTTTCCTTTTCTTCATATAGCACAAACCCAACGTGCACTTATACTCTTCCAATCAAAAGTTCAGCTTATTCCATCCAGTTTACTCACCACTCCACAAACACGTTGACCTGCACCGAAGCATCTTCGATAATTATACTTCTTTTTATTTTCATCTGATTTTCAGTTTTCAACCCTATCAAAACATCTGAGACAGTTCGTACAACAGAGGCTAAATTAAACACAATCCCACTTACAATTCACTATGCCCCCAAACTGCTATATCACCTTTACTTCACATTAAACCATTGCAATTATATTTTCATTTTTGATCGAACCCTAGCCGTTTCAGTCGTTGATTCCTTTCCAATACAAGACAGTTTTGATTCTTTTCTAGTTCTTTTTTTTCATACCCTTTCGCAAAGCACGTTTTCAAGCTGAGCACTCACTCTTAGCTATCGCTCCCTTGCGTTTTCTCCCGTTATCCGCTAAATATTATACGCACACTACAATCGAACAAGATCTCAACTCGAAACTTCTTTTCAATGTCATGCAACACTTGCTTCATTAAAACCCCTCAACACATGATTCCACCTAGAATCTCACAAACCCTTCCATATTCTCATTCAACTCGATCTACGCCAACCCACAAATCACAAAAAAATACATAAGCTCAGCTTTTCGGTTCAAGCCGTCTCACTCGCCTCAGCGTTCCAGTATAGCTTTGATACGCACACCAACACCAACCCGTACACACACGACCATTTTGCTTTTGATCTACGTCAATTTTCGTTTATCTCAAAATGTCTCTTTTCGGAACTTTAAAAAAAAAGCAGCACTTTTACAGTGACCGGAACGACGAATCCCCGTCACTAAAATCTCCAATTTCATTTCTGCACTAAAAATCACGGCGATTGAATTTTTCTTCCGACACCACTCTTAGCACTACACACAAGAAACATGTTTGACCTTGAAAAGGCGAAATAAAAACGCCTAAATGTAGGAAATATCTTCAAGAGATTCGGCATTGTTTATAGTGTTTCGTTAATTTTGCTGAAATGAAGATAATAAAGCAAATTTTGACAGCCTTACACTTAAATCCAATTCACTAAATCAACCGGATAACTTATACTTAATCGCTACAATATAAAGACGGTAAGAAAATCAAAAAATGATTAAAAATAAAACTTCCATATCTTTCATACCATCTTTACAATGAGAATAGTATTTTGTGAAATTTTCAGCTTTTTAGAAGATAATTTATAGGTTGCTCAAAGACGGTGTAGATTATGGGAATTACTTCAGAAAAGTTTTGAAAAATATTCCAAATACGTCCGTACTGTAATGCAAGTACAAACTTATTATTTCAAAGTAAAAACCCATTCTTCAAACCCTAATAAGGGAAGTTGCAAGAAACCCTTATAAAGAAATGGGCCAACAACATGAAAGAGACAAACAATCTCTGACTGCGTGTTAATATCCAATATCAGTCATCGATCGATAAAACCGTTCGAGTGATTGCCGTCAGTATATGAGCACATTGAAGCCTCATGTACTTTGCTTGTGTTGGTAGCAAAGCTCAAAGCTCTGAGTCAACCCTTCTCCAATAGAGTAGCTAGGTAGAATACAAGACGTAGCACATACAAAAGCGTAGAATTTCTTCGGTTTTCCATAAGGCTATCCATGAGGACTTTCCGCGATAGGACTGACAGCCAAAAGTGTGCATGCTACCGAAACAGAAGGGTAAATAAAGCATGCGAGTGCTACCAGAGCTTAACATTTTCCTTTGTAATCGGACGGTCACTCCGATCGTGAAACGTCAAAAGCTCACGATAAACAACAAACCAGCTAATCGCATCTGTCTCATGGATTGCCTTATTGTCAATCGTTTGATTAGACTATGGGCAAGCATATTATACATCCAGTGTCGTGGACTTTGTCGTCATACGATAAACAATTGGGGGTCCAAAATGTATTGGTGTGTCCAAAATAATGAAAAGCAGTGCTTCACAATTCAATTATTTTCGACGATTTTTGGATCCTACATGACCGTATGGGCATTTTTATCTCGTAGACGTTTTTTAGTTTTTCTCTACATTTTGGAATGTTCTTTGACTTACGCTGTGCAATTAATTAGTTGAGACAAAAAACTAAAATGACTTCCTTAGGGGTTCCAAAATACGACCGTTACCCTACACAGCGAAAAAATTCTCAAATTTACAAGGAACGTAATTTTTTATGATATTCATGTAAAAGGAGTTGCAACTGAACATTCAATGATAATTTATGTAAACTGTCTCATTGCATTCGAAAATGCTTGCAATCTTGAGTGAAACTGAAACACTTCATGATCTTTCATCCAATATTCGCCAATGCTTTCTTGCATCTTGAAAGTGAAATTGAAAACAAGAATGCGCGGTTTACATGATTCTACGCTGAATATTTTGTCGTCAGCTTGTCATTCCATGTGCATTATTTATGATTGAATTTTCAGCGATAAAATCGTGTGAACCGAGTCGTTTTGCATACAACATTCTTCGAAAGAAGACGTTTCGCGTTCAATATTAAGGATTTTGGTAACAATGTTGTATATAATAGATGTGTTTATAGGTTTTATCATTGAATGATACATGAGAAATGGCTTTGCATAAATGAGGCAAAAATTACGTTACGTGTAAATCTAAGATTTTTTTTGGTTTGTATGTGAAACTACATCGTCTTTAGGCCACATCCTAAATATGCTGAAAATTTCAAAGAACACTATTTTTATCGTATGAATGGCAATGAAGGTTGGATATTTGAACTATTTTGAATTTTGATCCACCCTACTGTAATATATCACAATGACTTCTATTTTAGAGTATGGTTTTTGTTTCTGAAATAACCAATTATTTGTATTTAATCAACCCGATTTCCTATCTTCTTTCTCCACCACCAGATCCTCCGGCGTCAGTGGATTGGTCCAAGTAAACGGTAAGAACCGATCCAACAATTCACAAAGCTTCCGGAAGCTGTCCTGCTATATCCAGCAGCACGACGCCCTCCGTCCCTGGCTAACGGTCAACGAAGCCATGAGTTGTGCAACCCACCTAAAGCTCGGTTTCAGCATAAGTCCCGAAGAGAAGAAGAAGCTGATCGAAAAGATCCTCTTCATGCTGGGACTGGAACAAAAAGGAAACACCCCAACCCATGGTCTATCCGGAGGCCAGAAGAAACGTCTGGCAATCGCCCTGGAGATGATCAGCAACCCACCGATTCTGTTCCTGGATGAACCTACCACCGGACTGGACAGTTCCTCCTGTACACAGTGCATTTCCCTTCTGAAGCGGTTAGCACAGGACGGCCGGACGATCATATGCACGGTTCACACGCCAAGCGCCCTGCTGTTCGAAATGTTCGACAAGCTGTACAGCGTTACCCAAGGTCACTGCTTCTATCAGGGCCCGGTCAAAGAACTGCTGCCGTTCTTGTCCAATCTGGGATACAACTGCCCGAGTTACCACAATCCGGCCGATTTCAGTAGGTGTTTGGTTGAGCTTGCGTGGTCGAACGGAGATGTTTGAAATGTTTCTTTTTTCCTATTCTGTTACAGTGATGGAGATTGCGGTCGGAGAATACGGAGCCGATGTGGGCAAAGTGATAAAGGCTGCGCTGAAAAAGTACTACGAAATGAGCAGTGAGTGCATTAAGCTAGATCCAGTGTTTGACGATGGTGAGTGCAATTATGAAGTGCAGTTTAGACGTTGCGCAGGGCTGGTCGCGGGGTTCACCTTCAAAGATTTTAACAGCAATGCTTCATCATGTATTTTATATGAAGTTTCATCTGTGATAACTTAACGATTACCTTCAGAAAATTTAATGGTAATGGTAATGGTAATTATCTGGAGAAATATTTGGAAATTTCCAAGGAAGGCATTGAAGTATTCATAATGCCTTCCTTTGAAAGTTTCTTGGAGAATCTGTCCATTAAGGAATCTTGGAAAGAAACGCGGAGTAGTTGTAAATGTTTTTAATTTTCGGTTGGAATGTTAAGGAAATTTTTAACGACATCCTCAGAAATTCTTGATGGAATCATTGCCGTAATTTCTAAAAAAAAAAATAGAAAAAGTATGAGTTGAATTCTTGAAGCAGTCTTGCTCGAAAATGGGGAATTACTAAGTATATGACTTTCTGAACGAATCTCAAGAGAAATTTTTCAAGGAATCTATGTTGTAGTTTCTGAAGGTATCTTTGGAAAAGTTTAGTGTTTAAATTCTTGAAGAAATTCTGAATGAATATCTTGAAAGAATTACTAGAGAAATCCGTGACAGAATCACTGGAAAAAATCCTGAAGAAATTTTCGGAATAATACGTGAAAGGAACTTTGAGCAAATATCTAAACTGCAATCTGTTGGAATTTCGTGGAGATGATCATGGAGGTGACTGAGGTCTTCAAAGTTCTTATCGTTTAAACACTTAGTCGCTACCAGCCCCGCATTGCGGTGTGGGTTCATGGCTTTCCGCTGAACGCAATGATGGATTTAATTTAGTCGATGGAATTTGGATTATGATGTTTATGGCAGATGTGGAAATAAGCAATCAAGAATAACAAGTTCACCTATCCAATTGCAAATTAGTCATTGAAGATATCAATTAGAGAGACCACAAGATGTAACCAACCACGAGTCACGATCTGCCCATATATCTCTAATGCCATGATCGTGCCGCTTACTGGTACCATACTGAGCAATGGGCAATATGTTCAATGGTTGATTGAAGCAGCGGCAGCGAAGGGCTCTCCATTCGCCAAGAACCGTAACGCCACTGTATGCGAATGGCATTGCCTTTCCGTCGTGCATCCGTGGCAATTAATTTACAAACAAGTCCTTCGGTTGATACGTTGAACCTTGCGACAAAGCGTGCCTACCTTCTCGGCCTACCAATCAGTCAAAGGCGCGCGATCTGTTAGTTCATGGTCGAGCCCTTGCGTATGCGGCGATGGGTGGAGCATAAGGTGGACCATTTTTACATGAGAAAAATCAAACTGAAAAAAATCTTTAGTTATACCCCCGGATTTGTTCGTTTGGATGCCTAGAAGCTATTGTGAAAATTTGCGCGAAGAAAAGAAACATCTTTCCGTTTTATTGCAGTTTCTTCTATATTTATTGAAGAATCTTCAAATCAATTATGAAAGAAATGCATCGACTACAGCACCATCTACAGTACCGTTTTTTCATATATTTGGTCGATTTTCTCCATACAATTTTCAAGCTTGTTTAGTCCGCTTAGGATCAGACTGATTTCGATCAAAATTTCACAGTAGCTTCTGGGCATCCAAATGAACAAATTTGGAAGGTGCAACTTAAGATTTTCGTAGTTTAATCATACGACCCACCCTAGGGAGCATTATCAGAACCGAGTCAAATTCTTCTGGCAAGCATCGAGCGAGAAAAGATGCGAAACTTGTACAATTCCAGTTGCGGACGTTTTGTTTTCTTTTCGGATTCATGCATTGCTAAACGATGAGCAGGAAATGAATCACGCGCGCACTGCCCTCGTCATCATACTTTGTTATGAATATTTTACAACGCTGGCTGATGATGGGTGTGAGAAAGCTGGTAAATGAGTTTGCATTATTCACCAAGTAACAATGATGAGAACGAGAACTAATCGGGATGCGAATACTCGTTTTGAAGATGCGTGCTTCAGAATTCGAATTATTATTAGCCTTCAATGGTGGTTAAACAAGGACGTCCTACTCCCTGGAAACCTACAGCTCCATGTCAGATACAAATATTGGAGTAGAAAAAAAATCAATTTGCATGACAATCGCTGATACGAAACATCAGTTAAACTAATTTTTTTTTTTACTTGATCATTTATTTATTAGGCTCATGCGCCATTAGGCATTACGGAGCCGAGTTCTTTTGATTTTATTTACAAATTCATGGTGTTTTCTTAATTTTCTATGTTAGTTTTGGGGAACCGAAAAACTCGCGGTTTGGTCGAGGTTAGGGGTAACAATAATTTAAAGGAAGGGATAGGACAATGGGATCGTTCCGTTGACATTCAGCAGCTTTAGGGTGTGACGTGTTTGCTTTGCTGCTGGTCGAACGTTGAGTGGACAATGACAACCTGTAACGATACAAAAAGACGGGTTTCGAGGGGACACAAGGTGGACAAGTGGACCGACAAGAAAGGGGAGTTAAACAAGAATGTTAGCTTGTTTCAAAAAATTGTACATAAGCTTCATGTAGACAAAGTCAAGTTTACCCAACACATCCCTAATGTCTTCCTTTTCTGGTTTCCCTTGGGCCCTGAGGGATGCACAAAAATCAGATCTGGCAAAACCGTATTCGGGGCATTCCCAAACTACGTGGTTGATATCTTGGTAACCTGCACCGCAGCTGCAGTGATTGCTATCTGTGAGCCCTATTCGATAGAAGTGAGAGCCTAGAGAGTAGAGATTGGACATAAGACGACACATTACCTTAATAAAGTCTCGGCTTAAGTCCAACCCCTTGAACCACGGCTTCTTCGATACCCGCGGGAGAATGGAATGTAACCACCTGCCCAATTCTCCGGCATCCCACTTTTGTTGCCAGTTGACCAATGCATGTTGACGAGCCATTGAAAAAAATTCATTGAAGGCAATTTGTCGATCATAAATATCGCCTTCCATAGCGCCCACCTTGGCAAGCGAGTCCGCTTTCTCATTGCCCGGAATCGAGCAATGCGAAGGGACCCAGGCCAAGGTGATAGTATATGATTCATTCGATAGAGCACTCAATGTAGATCGTATTTCACCGAGGAAATACGGAGAGTGCTTTACCGGCCTCATTGAACGAATAGCCTCTATGGAGCTAAGGCTATCCGTAAAAATGAAATATTGATCAGAGGGAAGAGAGGCAATTCGCTCTAATGCGTAATGTATAGCCGTTAATTCTGCGATATACACGGAGCAAGGGTTCTGAAGTTTATATGCGACGCTATGAAACTCGTTATATACACCAAATCCAGTGGAATCATTTGTTTTTGACCCGTCTGTGTAAAACCTTCTATCGCAGCTGACGTGACTGAACTTGCTTGCAAAAATTTTTGGTATTTGCTCCGAACGAAGCAGATCTGGTATTCCACGGATATCTTGCTTCATGGTCAGATCAAAAACTACAGCGGAACTTGAGAAGTCAGGGAAGCAACCGTGATTGCAAAGATTCAAAGAAGGGTTAACCTCCAGAGTCATGTACGCGTAGTACAATGTCATAAATCTTGTTTGAGGATTTCGTTCGATTAGCTTCTCAAAATTTTCAATTACCAACGGGTTTAACACTTCACAGCGGATGAGGAACCTTAACGACAATTCCACGAACCGATCTGATAAAGGCAGTATTCCTGCTAACACCTCTAAGCTCATGGTATGAGTCGAGTTCATAAAGCCTAAAGCGATCTGAAGACAGCGATACTGAATACGCTGGAGCTTCAGAATGTGTGTTTTCGCGGCGGATTAGAAGCAAAAACTACCGTATTCAAGAACCGACAGAATCGTGGTGCGATATAGCTTTATCAGATCATCCGGGTGGGCTCCCCACCATGTTCCTGTGAGTGTACGCATGAAGTTGATTCGTTGTTGGCACTTCTGATACAGATATCTAATTTGTTTTCCCCAGGTGCATTTAGAATCAAACCAGACCCCTAAATACATATGTGATAAACCTTGAGAGAGTTCCTTACCCATGAATTGAAGCTCTAGATCCGCAGGATTACGCTTCCTAGAAAAGACAACTAACTCAGTTTTCTCCGGAGAGAATTCGATACCCAGCTTCACAGCCCATGCAGACAAATTGTCCAGAGTATCTTGCAACGGTCCTTGCAAATCGTCCGCCTCTGGTCCTGTGACAGAAACAACGGCGTCATCCGCAAGCTGTCTTAACGAGCAATTTCTCATGAGACAATCATCAATATCTCTTACGTAAAAATTTTAAAGAAGAGGACTTAAACACGGGGGAGACCCATGTAACTTATTCGCAAAGTTGTCGAGTTTCCATGTGAGAAAAACATATGCTTCTCAGACAACAAATTGTACAAGTAGTTGTTCAAAATCGGGGAAAGTCCACACTCGTGGAGTTTGTCTGAAAGGACATCTACGCAAACTGCATCAAAAGCCCCCTTAATATCCAAAAAGACTGAGCCCATTTGTTCTTTTTGAGCATAGGCCAGTTGAATTTCAGTAGAAAGCAACGCAAGACAATCGCTCGTTCCTTTGCCTCTGCGGAATCCAAATTGAGTATCTGAGAGAAGGCCATTCGATTCAACCCATTTGTCCAGCCGAAAGAGAATCATCTTCTCTAACAACTTTCGAAGACACGACAACATCGCAATAGGACGGTACGAGTTGTAGTCCGAAGCAGGCTTTCCTGGTTTTTGGATGGCAATAACTCTCACTTGTCTCCAA
This sequence comes from Aedes aegypti, assembly GCF_002204515.2. Lineage (NCBI taxonomy): Eukaryota > Metazoa > Arthropoda > Insecta > Diptera > Culicidae > Aedes > Aedes aegypti. Next base: position 455,346,034 of record NC_035108.1, read on the forward strand.
TCATCCGGAACAATGTTGCTCTCCAAGAATGCATTGAATAAGTTCAACAAGCGTCTCTTTGCGACGTCTGGGAGGTTTTTGAGCAAGTTGAACTTAATCCTGTCCATACCTGGGGCAGAATTGTTACATGAAAGGAGAGCAAGTGAGAATTCTGCCATCGAAAAAGTTGAGTCCATTTCATTCCTTTCGTCTGGATAATCTCGTGTGATCGTTTGCACTTGGACAGAATCCGGGCAAACTTTCTTGGCGAAGTCGAATATCCATCGAGAAGAGCTTTCACGATCCTCGTTTACCGATTGTACGTTCCGCATTCTTCTACCGACCGTCCACAAGGTTCGCATCGAAGTTTCCCGTGATAATCCGTTGACGAAGTTTCTCCAGTAACCGCGTTTCTTCGCTTTCACGAGGCTCTTGAACTTGCGGTCAAGAGAACAATACTGATCGTAGTTATCGCGCGTGCCACGTTTCCGATATTCTTTAAACGCATCTGATCTTTCGCGATAGACTCCGGTGCATTCGCCATCCCACCACGGGGTGGGCGGCCGACGTCGTACTGAAGATCCTGGAACCGGTTTACGCTGAGCTTGAAGAGCTCTGTTTATAATCAACGCGGATAAGAATTGATATTCTTCCAGCGGTGGAAGTATATCGACCGATTGCTCACCTACGGAGATCGCTTCAGCGTATTTTCCCCAGTCGATATGCTTCGTGAGGTCATACGCTACGTCGATCTGGTGTGTTCGACACGAATTATTGGTAACTGAAATTTTGATAGGCAGGTGATCACTACCATGGGGATCCTGAATTACTTTCCACATGCAATCCAATGATAATGAATTCGAACAGATTGAGAGGTCTAACATACTTGGGGGATCTGGAGGTTTTATTCGTGTTGCTTCCCCAGTGTTCAAGATTGTCAGATTGAAGTAGTCGCAAAGATCATATATTAAAGTTGCGCGATTGTCGTCCCTCGGTGACCCCCAGGCTGTACCGTGAGAATTAAAATCTCCTAGGATCAACCATGGCGCAGGCATAGCTTCGCATATTGCCGCAAGGTCTCTGCGAGATACTCTAGCATTTGGCGGTATGTATACACTGGCTATGCTGAGGCTTTTCCCTCGAGCTGTGATATGACATGCAACTACTTCAATGCCTGTCATCGAGGGGAAGTCGATTCTGTAAAAGGAGTGGAGCTTATTAATCCCCAAGAGCACCCCTCCATATCCATCCCCTCGATCCAGACGAATAATATTAAAATCGTGGAAAGAGATATTTTTATCAGAAGTTAGCCATGTTTCACAAAGAGCAAATATGTCACAGCGAGTGCTGTGTACTAAAAATTTGAACGCCTCCATATTTTTTATAAGACTTCTACAATTCCACTGTAGCACTTCGATCATATCTCCGACCTCATTGGATAAGTTAGCCATCGAAAGATATGAACGAGTCAAGAATCGGCCACTTTGAAGCTATTTGCTTTAGAAAAGGTTTCACCAAAGAAAGTGCCATGTTGATTAGGTTTCTCGTTTCGGGTGAAATCTGAAACATTTCGAAGATGAAATCCACTATCCCAGAAAGAGTCAGTTTACCGGAAGCACTGTTTGGCTCCTGCTGACGAGTTGGTTGAGTTTCTGGGCGAAAAACTGGGGCAACTGGGGTTTTAGATGTTCCCGGAAGTGACGGAAATTCTCCAGCTGAAAATTTGAAACCTGGAGGTGAGGATTTTTTGGTATTTCCGCCATTTCTTGATTTTGCCAAAGGGTTTTGAGGAGAGTTTTGAACAACAGGAACGTTCTGAGAAGCCTGTTGCTTCAAGTGCCGTTTTGTAACCGCACGCTTCCTTTTCGTTCCTGTTTCAATTATGGTATACTCTTCCCCATCCTCAGAGTCATCGCATTGATCATTATCCGGCAGGGATGCGAAGATATTGTTACTGGTTATAGAGTGGGCCGATGGAACAACAGTCGGAGCGATCTTTTTCAGCATATCTGCATAAGATCGCCTAGACCGTTGTTTCAGGGAGTTTATGGTATGTTTCTCCCGCTCTAGGTACTTCAGGCATGCACTGAGCTCGTGAGGAGCTTGGCCACAAGAGGTATATCTTGGCTCCATATTGCAGGAACCATCGGCATGTTGTTCGCCACACTTACCGCAGCGTGGTTTGTTGCTGCAGTAAGGTGCAGTGTGGCCCAACTGCCGGCACTTTTCACAGTGCATAACCGTCGGTACGTAGAGACGGACGGGTAATCGAAGACGCCCAATCACAAGGACGCTTGGTAAGGCTGATCCGGAGAAGGTCACACGAAACGAATTTGACGGCTGTTTTGAGCCATCGGGGAACACTTTGTTCATTTGAATTGCATCAAGAACAGGGGCTAGCGGAACGGCACGATTTTTAAACCCACCAGCTCCTGACATGATGTCTGCGCGAGTCAAGTTATGCTCCGTGACCACTCCATAACATTCGACCTCTCGACTGGGAATGTAGACTCTGTACTCCATCAAAAAGAGCTCAAAGGCAGCAATTTTATTCGCCTGGTCGCGGTCACCGACTGTGACACGCAACTTATCACGGCTGGGTGAATCTATCTCGAGGATACCTCGAAACGATTTTGCCAGATCCCTTTCAATTTGAAGTTTGTTCAATGGTTTACCATTCGCTTTGGGCCGAAAGAAAACCAGAAAGGGACCCTTAGATCCGGGTGGGTAAGCTTTATGGCGGGGGGGGGGGGGCGCCGGGTTTGAGGAGGAACCAGAGGGGGGAAACGCATGGGATTGGCTTAAACTGCCGGGCAGACCAGAATTAGTAACCATTTGCTTTTGAGACGAATGCGGTAAATCATGAAGAGAGGGATTAACCGTAACATCTCCTGACAATGCAGTACCTGAGTGTACTGGAGGCACAGATGAGGGAGATAAAGGAGGAGAAGGAGTATCATCATCGATGGTCTCCATAGCCTCACTATGTTGGGTTTTTAGAATTTGAGCTATCTGACCTAAAACTAACTCATCGTCAGAAGAGACTAAATATTCCGGCGAGCCCCCGCCAGTATCATTAGGTTCCATTGCGGAGCAATTTTTGCTCTACCGCAAAGGAAGGTCAACACTCTGATGAGCAACTCTAACTCTAACTTCACTTAATTTAATCACACTGTTTTCAAAGGAATTAAATAAAAACCAACTTACGTGCTATAACTAGTATGGCGAGAAATTCCTAATAGTGTAAAATAAAAAAAAAAAAAAAATAAACAAAAAAAAAATATTGACGAAAAAAAATATATAACGAAAAAAAAAATTAACAAGAAAAAAAATTAACGAAGAGAAAAAAAAATAACGAAAAAAGTATTTACAAAAAAAAAATGTAATAATAAAATAAAGAGAAAAAATATATATATATATTTATTTACAAAAAAAAAAAAAAAATAAAGCGGAAAAAAAACTAATTAATTGAGCAATAAAACACTCCGAGACCACTGTGTCACACGGTGTGTGAATATTACTCCAACAAAGTGTTTTGAAAAAATTATCAAAAAATATGCCAATTAATTGAGCGAAAGAGCACTTCGAGACCACTGTGAGAATATCACTCTAACAACGGGGACTAACAGCAACCAAGTAATGCGGATGGTATGGAACTGGAGAGGAACAATACCTACAATCTCCTTTCTGCTGCTTTAGATGCGAGGACAGATGTATCGGCGTGGTGCGATCGTCTATTTCTGCAGCTTGTTTTGATGCGATGAAACGATGACGCCGATCGCCTCACAGGACTGAAACGGCTGTCATCCACGAACAACTGCACGGAGAAAATGAAGTACTCAAAAGTGAGTTCATTTCACTCAATTCGGGGGGTTCGTGCGTTAACCTAATTTTGAGTTGATGGGGTTGAAGTTGTTTTCATTTACAGCCATGCGAAAAAATACCTACTGGCTAAGTTCTTTTCACTCAACCGGCAGATCAAATAACTCAACTTCCAGTACTGTGCCACTTACTCAAATTTGAGGTAACGCACAAAGGTTAGGTTTTTGGGTTGTTTTGCTCTTCGCTCTCTGACAACAATAGAAGGAGCGAATGAAATAGGGAGAGAAAAATAACTCAAAAGTAAGTTAAAAAATACTCAAATATGGGTTTTCCGTTTTCTCCGTGTGGAGTGAAGCCAAAAATTTGGTGCTGGAGAAGGTGCTGATTTGACAGCTGGTGCATTAAGCTGCAAACAAACCAATATCCGTTGCGGAAGCGTACGCGTCTAAGTACATATTAGAAGGAAGTTGTGAATGTTATGAGATCGGTTTTCTTTTTAATTCGCTGCAGTGTATATGGTAATGCAAGAGGAAGAGGAAGTAGAATGTATTACTATTGTTGTAATATTGAGGTTTCTATTAAGAGGTGTTGCCAATTTCGTTATCTAATATCACTCAAACCAGCACAGTTAATAAACATCTGAAAGGTAACGATCGTCAGATTCTGATTACGGAACTTATGATCAATGTTATCATGCAATAATTTTTACTAGCATATTTATTTCGCACTGTTTTTCTTCTTCCATCTAGGGTTACCATATTTGCCCTCACTGAAAAGAGTACATTTCTCGCATACTCTGAGATAACGCCCTAAAAGCCATTGGTAGCCACGTGTGTAGCTCGTTGTTTCTGAGCAAAAGAAAGAATAAGCATCCAAACCAACATCACGGGCAGGTAGATAACGATCCTTTCTTCCCCATAGCGTTGTTAAATAGCATGAAAATCCATTCAAATGCTCAGAAACAACGAGCTACACACATGGTTACCAATGGCTTTTAGGGCGAGATCATAAGTTATGCGAGATTTTTTCAATTCTGTAACTTGTGTGGCTTTGTGTCCGTGCGGTTAGTGGCGTCAGTCGTTTAGGCGTATTGTGCCACAAAGCGTGGGTTCGATTTCCACTCCAGTCGATGGAAACTTTTCGTCAAGCGAAAAATTCATCACTGGGCTACTGGGTGTTCCGTGTTGTCCGTTGCCTAATGTTCGTGATTGTTCAGTCTGTGCAGCCTTTGGCTGAAGACGGTGTAAATGGTCTTTTAAAAGAGTACTTAAGAGTACACTTAACCTATCTTGAAAAATAATAAATGCAATACTAGTTAATAACTTCGACATTTTCTTGTAAAAAATGTATGATTCTCAATCACAGCCGCTTTTCCTACATTTCTATTAGAATCAAGCTTTTTCATCAATGGTTTTACGAAATTTAACTCTTATTTTTCTTACCAATTCTGTAATACGCTTTCTTACTATATTGAGCATTGAATCTGAGTGAATCGATTTTTTCAATCAATATTTTTTTGTCAATATTCCTACATTGACTATACCGACTCGACCTTTTGTAATAATATTGTTTTTCAATCAAGGTTTGTTGAAATAATACTTTCCTTAGTACTTTGCAAGAATAATCTTAAGAAAATGTAGAACAATATGAGTTTGTGAAGAAACCAGAGAATAGTGAAACGTGGATCTAAAAAAAATCAAGCATTGTATTTTATTTAACTTTTATTAATGACTTGTTAAACATTATGAAACTTAGAAATTTGATTGATTTAATAGTTTATTTTTACGATTTACATACTTCACTTCAAAGTAAAACTTTTTCAGTCCCAAAGCTTTATTCATACAAAATAGCATTGCTAAACCGACGTTTCTAGAAAAAGTGCTTGATAAAAAAAGCTGCTTCAATAAGATTAAATTGTTCAAAACAAAGTGATTTTAAATTTAAACTGACTTTTTTTAAATTTAATATTAATAGTAAGATGATTGTTTATCAGTAGTTTAATCATTTACTGTATTGAGTATAGAGGTAACGAGCGTTTAATTTTTGTTTTGCTGATCGTGCCTACTACACGTACACTAACACAAGCAAACTTGTTAGCTGCGAAAATTAATTATTTCAAAATTGTTTTCCATCAATCAAAAATCCATTGTATCTCTGTCTAAAATAGAATTCTATTAGTTTTTTTGACACATGGTGTGCATTTCAGTTCTAATTGAATTCTAAGACTGCTTAGGAGAATTTTAATAAGTTTTAATATTCGCAAATGTTGTTTTCCTTTATTTTTTTCATTTCCAGCTTAAATTTGTCAAATTGACCATAGAGAATTTGAATTAATCCACCTAAAAGTTTTTTTAACCTTTCTGGTATGAAAAAAAAGTGTAAAATAATAATAATTTCAAAACTCACAAGAAATTTTTCGTGGTTTATCTAAGCTGAGTTGCAAAAGAGCAAAAGTATATTTTTTAATTCTCCAATTGAAATTGAACTTCGACGCTGGGTCGGTGCGTCTCTCTCTGTTTTTGACAACCCAACCGTGGGTAAATACTAAATGCAGTTTATCCAAATTAGAGTAAAAAGAATTTATTTTTTGGTTAGTCTGATTTCTCCGTGTATGGATTGTTACATACTCCGTGATCCTTCCCAAAAAACAAGAAACATAATGGACCGATGCACGAGCCAACTACCTAACGCTTGAGCGGTGCCGTGTTATTTACGTGACCATGGCAACGAGTGAATTCGGCACCGCTCAAACGTAAAATTAATGAACTCGTGCATGGACCGATGCACGAATTCACTAATTTGACGTTTGAGCGGTGCCGTATTCACTAGTTGCCATGGTCACGTAAATAACGCAGCACGGCTCAAACGTCAAATAGTGAACTCGTGCATCGGTCCATTGGTCCATTTATATAAAAAAACACCTTGGCTAGAATAATGACAGTCTCTATTTTCAAATATATGAGCATTGTTATTACTTATTTAGCTCCATTATGCTTCAAAGCATCTGAGCCAGTATGTATAGTATTGCGCAATATATAGATTAATATGTATAGTTGTCCTTTGCATTGCAGTTTTTGTTAACCAAAACATTGATTTCATTAAATTTGTCAGGCGAAATTCGACGCTTCCGCAAGCAGCGTGACATGAACAGAGCTTAAAAATCACTAGCGCCACAACAAAGGTGGCAGGCTTCAAGAACTAGAGCTTTCTTCAGAGGGTTGGATCGCCTTTGTTCTGCCACGTGGTGCGAATTAGATGGTGCCTCTTGTGGTATTATTGCCACCGATTAATGCTGGTGGTGATGTGGTTAAAGATGTTCAGTCTACCAAACTGGGCTCGGCCAATGGTAGCTGCTCCTTGTGCGGGTGCACTATCGGCAATATGCTTTCCAATCGTAGCCAGGAAAAAAACCCATATACTTGGAAAAAACACTGGTGAACTTCGGTTTCGGTATGTCACAAAGCGCGATAGTCGACTGACTCGGGCGAGCACTCAACAAGGAATGTGTTAAACTAATTGATAGATAGATAGATGGATATTAAAATTAGCAGTCTTGTTACTGTATGTTCTTTGTCAAACTCGGTTTAAATAGAAGTTTACGGAACAAGATGCAGAATGATGAGTTTTACAGCACGAGTATTGGATAACTATGACAAGTGCTGTAAAAATCGAGTTCTACAACGAACTGCGTACAGCATTTTTACAATTTCGTAGAAGACCTCTTGATAGTATCAGAAATCATATCGGTATGCATTCACCATTATTTAGCAATTGCTGTGTAAAGATTAATTACAGAACTCAAAACAGTTGCGTAATGAAAAAGCGTTGCGCAACTGAAATCAGTTGCATCATTACTGTTACGATATTGCACAATTCGGTGCAGGAAGGTAGGCCGTTTCATGATACGTTGGCGTGCCGTAGAACAGGGGGCAAATTTATCAGTTTTTTTAACTCTCTGCTATAGTATCATAATCAATAGGAAAATTATGCTCAAGATTTCATATAGGGAAGATCCCCCAATACAAGACAGCTAAGCCGCTAAATTCGTAATTCAAAAACTATTTATTTTATTGAGATATGCCATATATCAAGCGTGCGCTAGAATAAGAGCGTTAGTCGCATGATCGGTTTGTCTTCATCGATCCTCTCTTCTGCGAATAAAGGTGACAAGATGCGGGTTTGTTAGCATTTTTCATCACTTCAGACCGCTTGACAGCGATGGAATCTTGCGTGCTGAGTTGAAAAATATTAACAAACCCGCATATTGTCACCTTTATTCACAGAGAGGATCAATGAAGAGAAAACGATCATGCGACTTACGCCCTTATTATAGCACACGCTTGATATATGCTTAATAGTTTTTGTAGCGTACAACATTAAATTTGAAAATATAAATTTGAATTTTGAATAGAGAAACTTAAACGTAGATGGAGTACCGTGTACCTTTTAAATCCGCTCCTAAATGCTTATCTTTGACAGATACGCGTATTTCGACTACCACTTGCAGTCTTCTTCGGTGTCAGTTACTCGTATCCACTCTGGATACGAGTAACTGACACTGAAGAAGACTGCAAGTGGTAGTCGAAATATGCGTATCTGTCAAAGATAAGCATTTAGGAGCGGAATTAAAAGGTACACGGTACTCCATCTACTTTTAAGTTTCTCTATTTGAGATTCTGCTCAGAGGATTCGAACATTCATTAAAGAGATGAATTTTGAAATTTTGAATTTTGGTTGGTAAATTGGGCATGGCGTACCATTGGTACCTCGCGTACCTGCAGAAATAAAATAGACCCCTCTGTGCGGTCCTTAGCCTCTTGCCCAGCAACTCCTATCCCTACCTCCTCGCGGTACTGGCCGGGGTACGAGTAACCTTAGGGAAGATCGGTTAACCAACCCCAGTAAGAACTCTGGTCGTATGCTGACAGGGAAGGCGGAGTTTGCTTTTGCTTTTGCTTCTGCAAACCTTGAGCGTCTGTACTCCATGTTAGGAGCGGCTCACAACAGCGTCTGCTCCCCATGTCAGGGGCGACTGATCATCGTCCGAGTGCCAGAAAAGGACTCTAAGCTAAACTGTGCACTATGGTCCTCCGAACATTTAGGGCGAATGGTCCTCCGGAAATCTAGTGGGTTGGTGTCAGGCCCTGCAAGCCAGCCGTAAAAAAATCAAGCAACGAATAATCAACGAGAGAATACGAACCGGGAAAATCAGCGAAGACCACAGCGACGTAAAGGGACTAGCGATTGGAAGCTCCGTACGTGGAACTGTGAATCTCTCAACTTCATCGGGAGCACACGCATACTCGCCGACGTGCTGAAGGACCGCGGATTCGGCATCGTAGCGTTGCAGGAAGTGTGTTGGAAGGGATCAATGGTGCGAACGTTTAGAGGTAACCAGAGCTGCGAAAACACACACGAGCTGGGAACAGCTTTTATAGTGATGGGTGGTGGCCGATCAATGAGAGAATGTGCAAGTTGAGGATCAAAGGCCGGTTCTTCAACTTCAGCATAATAAACGTGCACAGCCCTCACTCCGGAAGCACTGATGATGATAAAGGCGCTTTTTACGCGCAGCTCGAACGCGAGTACGACAGCTGCCCAAGCTTGACCAGGAGGAGGAATTCAGACCGACGATTGGAAAGTTCAGCGCCCATCGGCTGACGAACGAATACGGCCTACGACTAATTGATTTTGCCGCCTCCAAGAATATGGCCATTCGTAGCACCTACTTCCAGCACAGCCTTCCAAACCGATACACCTGGAGATCACCACAGCAGACAGAATTACAAATCGACCACGTTCTGATTGATGGTCGGCACTTCTCCGACATTATCGTCGTCAGGACCTATCGTGGCGCTAACATCGACTCTGACCACTATCTGGTGATGGTCAAACTGCGCCCGAAACTCTCCGTCGTTAACAACGTATGGTACCGACGGCCGCTCCGGTATGACCTAGAGCGGCTCAAACAACCGGATGTCGCAGCGGCATACGCGCAGCACCTCGAGGCTGTATTACCGGAAGAGGGTGAGCTGGACGAAGCCCCTCTTGAGGACTGCTGGAGAACAGTAAAAGCAGCCATCAACGATGCAGCTGAGAGCAACGTCGGGTACGTGGGACGATTGGTTCGACGAGGAGTGCCAGGAGGTTTTGTAGGAGAAGAATGCAGCGCGGGCAGTCATGCTGCAGCAAGGGACCCGGCAGAACGTGGAACGCTATAAACGGAAACGGCAACAGCAGACCCGCCTCTTTCGGGAGAAAAAACGCCGCCTGGAGGAGACGAAGTGCGAGGAGATGGAACAGCTGTGCCGGTCTCAAGAAACGCGTAAGTTCTATCAGAAGCTCAACGCATCCCGCAACGGCTTCGTGCCGCGAGCCGAGGATAAGGATAAGGATGGGAGCATTCTGACGGACGAGTGTGAGGTGATCGAAAGGTGGAAGCAGTACTTCGATGAGCACCTGAATGGCGCTGAGAACACAGGCAATGAAGGATGGGACAACGGAGGAAATGCCTTCGTCAGTACTACGGAAGATGGAAACCAACCAGCCCCCACTTTGAGGGAGGTTAAAGATGCCATTCACCAGCTCAAGAACAATAAAGCTGCTGGTAAGGATGGTATCGGAGCTGAACTCATAAAGATGGGCCCGGAGAGGCTGGCCATTTGTCTGCACCGGCTGATAGGCACAATCTGGGAAACAGAACAGCTACCGGAGGAGTGGAAGGAAGGGGTAATATGTCCCATCGACAAGAAAGGCGACAAGTTAGATTGTGAGTATTTTCGAGCGATCACCATTCTAAATGCGGCCTACAAAGTATTGTCCCAGATCATCTTCCGTCGTCTATCACCTATAGTAAGCGAGTTCGTGGGAAGTTATCATGCCGGCTTCGTTGACGGCCGATCGACAACGGACTAGATCTTTACTGTGCGGCAAATACTCCAAAAATGTCGTCAATACCAGGTCCCAACGCATCACCTTTTCATCGATTTCAAGGCGGCATAAAATCATGGACGAGAACAGCTTTCCCGGGAAGCTCACGAGACTGATAAGAGCGACGTCGTACGTAATAATACACTTGAAATTGTATGAAATGTAGTTGATTGATATAAAGTATGTAGACTTGAAAATGGACTTGTGTAAAAAACCTTGTAAGTTAAATGCAAATTTTCCTTGGTTGTATTAACAATTTTCATATCCAAATAGATTCATGAAAATATATTTTGTCAAATTAAAGTAATTAAATAATTTCTCAAAGATTTATGAGCAACGTTTATATCCATATAGACTCTGTCGGCCGGAGGCTTTCTTAACATAGTTGTTACGTCCGTGGGAAGTCATTCTGGAGTTGTCTGGTTTTTACTCCCGCTCGGTCCAAGATCCAGCGGAAAATTCCTTGACATTCCTGAGAATATACGATTACCTATAAGAAAACCTATTCTCAATAAAGTTTCTGAATAGCGAATCGTTGTATTCAAAACATTTTTTTTGAGCTTGTATAAGTGTAAGCCAATGGGGTGTAAATTCATTGACGTCAGCTAGGTGACTGGCTATTAGAGTGGTTCAAAAAATCGTTTTTGCTCCACACCGCTCATTCGATTTTAGACCTAATTCTGAGTGTCCTCCCAAAATTTGAGCTCATTTGGATGAAAACTGAGACTGCACAAGCCCTTTAAAGTTTGTATGGGAATTACTATGAGAAAAGCAACCATATCATTGAACCGGTAATAGTGTTTGCCCATGTGCTCTTGGAGATTAGAGCTACGTTGATACTGTGAGATACATTCATTAGCTACAGCTTTGCCGAAGACCGTTTTCAAATCGGACGCCTCAGTAATTAGGTATTGATTTATATCCAATCACAAATTCTTCAGCAGTGCTCATTTAACTTTTGAACAGGCAACATTGGTGCACCTGGCGCGAAAGATAGCATGCACAAATCATGGCTACTATGTTTTACTGCATATATCCAGTGATGCCTGCAGAACAGTCCAATAATTATAGCCAAAGTTTTACAACTCATTCAAAAATCAATAACTAATAACCGGGGCGTCCGATTTAAAAACGGTCTTCGGCAAAGTTGTAGCTGATTATTGCATCTCACAGAATCAACATAAGTCTAATCCCCAAGATCACATGGGCAAACACTATGACCGATTGATTGAATTGCTTGCTTTTCTCATAGTAATTCCCATACAAACTTTAAAGGGCTTGTGCAGTCTCAGTTTTCATCCAAATGAGCTCAAATTTTGGGAGGACACTCAGAATTTGGTCTAAAATCGAATGAGCGGTGTGGAGCAAAATCGATTTTTTGAACCACTCTACTGGCTATGCTTGTAAATCTGAAGGCCAACATTCGGATATTTTCTTGCACAACCCTACACATTGGTTTGACTAAGATTAAGTTTGTTTGAACCTTCTCAAATATAAATCTCATATCATTCGAAATGATGGAGTATGCTTGTTTGAGTCCGAATTAGTATAAACCTCATTCATAGACGATTGAGAGACCTTTGGTCATGCATGTAGACTCTAAGGGCTTTACTCAAAGTTGTTTTGGGATAACCATGAACCATTTTTGAACTCGATCGAGTTTCGAAACATGATAGAGCATATTTGTGTATTGAATATGTTTTGTAACCTTATTAATTAACGCCAGAAAGGACACTGGTGAAGCGTGTAGATCTGAAGTCGTATATTCAAATGAGTACATAGAAAACCTTAAATATGCTCTTTAATGAATGTTCGAATCCTCTGAGCAGAATCTCAAATAGAGAAACTTAAAAGTAGATGGAGTACCGTGTACCTTTTAATTCCGCTCCTAAATGCTTATCTTTGACAGAAGATGACTGCAAGTGGTAGTCGAAATACGCGTATCTGTCAAAGATAAGCATTTAGGAGCGGAATTAAAAGGTACACGGTACTCCATCTACTTTTTTTAAGTTTCTCTACTTAAATATGCGTTGTACTCAAAATATAATTGATCACAGTTATTTGATCCTACTGGACATGAATTGCAATGATAAAGCTCTCGATGATTACTATTAACATTTATGAATCTTAATATCTATATTCTATAGAGTTTAGTAGTTAAAGTTCATATCTTGGATTATCGTGAACTTCTTCTTCTTCTCGTTATTCTGATTGTTGTCATAACGTTCTTACTGGAACAGAGACTGCTTCTCAGCTTGATATTCTAAGTGCACTTCAGCACTTCCACTTAGAACTTTCTTCGCGAGGATGTCATTATTGCACTCGTATATCGTGTGGCAAGCACTGTTCTGTTCGATATAATTTCCGTATTTATTTATTTCGTCAAACGACGTAGACTAGTACATTTTACATATACATATTTTTGTTTTATTTCTTAATACTAAAATTATGAAATTTATAAAAAATATTGAAAAAAAAAAGTGTAGTGTAAGTAATGTTAATTTCATTTTGTTTTATTTTATGTGTTGCGATTTCTAGTGGATTTGGAGTATGTTTTTAGATTTTGCCGAGACATGGTAAAGTCAATAGTTTCACAATGTTGATTGTAAATGGCCATCATTTGATTTAGAGGCCCGTTTTTGGCATAACTTGTTCGATGATGATTTGTCAAGAATAAGTTACGATTTCGTAGTTGCCTAGAAGGAGCGTAGAAATTTAATTTTGATAAGATTTCTGTAGAATCAATACGTTGCGAAACGATATCATTTACAAATGAAACTCTTGCGATTTCACGCCGCTCTTTCAAAGTTTGTATGTCAATAAGCATGCAGCGTGCTTTGTAGGGTGGAAGTGGAAATGATGTCCAACCTAATTTACGAAGAGCATATAGTAGAAATTGTTTTTTTACAGATTCTAATCTTTCTTCGTATGTCATTGAGAAAGGAGACCATACAATGCTGCAGTATTTCATGATTGATCTTACATATACAATATATAGAGTTTTAATTGTGTATGGGTCATGAAAGTTGTAGCAGAAGCGTTTTATGAACCCTAGCATGTTATTAGCCTTGTGAATTATTGTATTGTAGTGGTCTACGAAAGAAAGCTTAGAGTCTAAGATTACTCCTAAGTCCCTTACTCTTTCACATTTTTCTACATTTTGATTTCCTAATGAAATTGAAATTCGCGGTGTTGTTCTTTTTCTGCTAAATGATATTAGGTTGCATTTTTTTACATTCAGTTCTAATAGGCTTTTTTTGCACCATATGTAGAATATTTCTATTTCATTGCGGAATACATTGATGTCTTCTTCATTTCTTATTTCCAGGTAGAGCTTCATGTCATCAGCATATATTAACACTTTGAGTTTATTAAAAATGAAGGAAATGTCGTTTACATACATAATAAAAAGAAGAGGTCCCAAATGAGAGCCTTGAGGGACACCCGAAGTGACTTGAATTGGTTTTGATTTGTTTCCTTTGAATTTTAGTATTTGTTGGCGGTCAGTTAAATACGATTCAAGCCATTTCAGCAGTCTTGGCTCGATTCCAATTTTTTTTAGTTTGAAAAGTAGCATTGGTATGTCTATGCGATCAAATGCCTTGCTAAAGTCCTATAAAGAGCTTCTACGTGGTTTCCATTGTCCATTGCATTCAATGAATAGTCAACAAATTGAAGTAAATTTGTTGAGGTCGAGCGACCTTTAAAGAAGCCATGTTGTGTGTCAGTAATTCTATTTTTCATTTGAAGAAATAGTTTTTCGTTGACGATTGACTCGAAAAGTTTTGGAATACAAGAGATAATGGCTATACCACGATAATTACGTATGTCAGATTTTCGGCCAGATTTAAAGATAGGCACTAAAAAGGAGCTTTTCCATATTTTTGGGAAGATTCCGGATACAAGGGATTTATTAAAAAGCCAAAACAATGGCGCTGTAAGTTCTTTTGCTAAATTTTTCATAAATATTGGTGGAATCGTGTCAGGGCCGGGACCTTTTGAAGCGTCCAAATTCATTAGAGCATCTGAAATTTCCCGCACATTGATTTGATTCACACCAATATCTCTAGAAAATTCCGGGTAAAACGCAAAATAATTGCGATCGCGGTCTTCTTCCGAAAATGTAGTATAGATTTCTTGGAAAAAATTTGCATATAGATTGCAAATTTTTTCTGAGTTGTCGCCCACATTTTCATCAAGGTGCATAAAAGATGGAAAATTGTCAGATTTTAGTTTTGTTTTTACGTAATTGAAGAAGTTCTTTGGACATGACTTTATTTCAAGTTCAGTTTTTGAATTATATTCTTCAAAAGCATCACTGATGGCAAGATTCAATTGAGTGCAAATGTCCAAATATTTTGCTAAGTTTTCATCTTTCTGGTGTTTCTTATAAATTTTGTGTGCCTTTTGCTTCCGATTTTTCAGATTTTTTATGTGGTTGTTATACCATATTGGATTTTTTGTACTGAGGTTTCGTCGTAGTTTTTTGGAAGGAATTTCTTGTTTTATGATTTCTAGTACAATTTCATTGAATATGTATGCAGCAGTTTCGACACTTCCTTCATTTCTGATTATTTCTTGCCAATTAACACTATTTAATCTACATTTAATTTTTTCATAGTCTGCTGATTTGTATTCAAAGGCTTCCTCGTATTCATAGTCGTTGGGTCTTGCATTTTTATGGATGAATAGGGAATATTCGATTGCTGTGTGAAACGCTTCATTTTTCCATAATGGATTCAATGACTCAGTTACACAGAAATCTTCGTAAATGTTTGTCAATAAGAAATCCAAATAACAGTTTTGTCTGTTTTTAATATGATTAATTTGATTTAGTCCTAAATTTGCGGTTTTATTGAAAATAAACTGCAATGTTTCATTGTCCCCAACGACTGGAAGTAAAATACTTTCGTTTTGAGAGTCCCGAATGAAATCAGCATTGCGTTGGTTAAAATCACCATAGATGTGAACTTTAACCTCTAGGGGGAGTTGTGATAAAATTTGTTCGGCACATTGTAAGAAACTTTCATACGTGCCTTTATGCGCATGGTCAGGTGGAAAATACACTGAGGCAAACAAGTGTGTTTCACCTGCTATGTGTGACTTTACCCAGACATGTTCGAATTCTTTAAAATGTTGTGTGTTGATTACTTCAGAATTAAAATCAGTTGAATGAGCAACGAGTACTCCCCCACCTGATTTTCTTCCGGACTCTGAAAAATTCCGGTCGCCTCTGAATACGTTGAAGCCGCTTTCAAAGACTTCTTCGCTTTTTACGCTTTCATCCCAGCTTGTTTCAGTTGCCAGAATAACCGAAAAGGATGAGCTTAAAATGTTTTTATAAATTTCCTTCATTTTTGCTGGGCTTCATATGTTCCTCAGAAACTGGCAAAAGAAAATTTCCTGCGCCACTGCCAGACGTAAAATTTGAGAAAGGGTCATCGAAACCATGAGGAATCTGCTAAGTTGTATTTTATTACTTTGAAAAATTACTTTCAATAAATAAATGAAAACTCGAATTTAGAACTATACCATTTCATTTCACTAGAGTTTAACAGATACGCGTATTTGGAACTCAACTGTAAAGCCGTTTGCACTGTCAGTAACACAGTTGAGTTTGAAACACATGTATTTGTCAAAGGATACAAACTCTAGTGGAATCAAATGGTATAGTACTAAATTAGTTTTTTCGTTAACTTATAGGTATTCCACTGAACAGCTCGAAGATTGATTATTCCCATTTGATTTAATTTTCAACATCATAAATTCAAAGGCAATTCTACGACGTTGACGTTTACATTATAAATCACAAATTCTATGTAATCCTTCACCAAAACGACCTTGCCCAACTGAAACTGGTTCCAGTCAACATAATAAAAATCGTAAACAATTCAATTCAAAAAAACGACTAAATTAGAAGGTGTCGTTCAACTCGCCACTGATTAGACCCTTCCGCCATAGTCTCTCGAATGGGAGACACGAATGTGTAAACATAAACACCGATTCCAAAAAAAACTGACCACGACCGATGAATACTAACATGTTTTAGTATACGACCTAGGCCAAGCCGGCCGGACGATCGAATCAAGATAGGCGCCGCTAGTTTCTCTTCTCGATGTTCCGCTCTCAGAGACGACAACCGTAACTGACTTCATTTGGCCGCCTTTGTTTGCCTTTTCTATGCGTATATACACTTGTAAGGGAATCTGAGGTAATATGAACCCTAGAGGCAAAATGACTCACGGGCTAGTCGCGAAATAATTATTGGAATTATGGGACTGAAATCGAAGTATTCAAAATGTAAAAGTTTTCGAAAATTCACATATGGACAAATAAGGAACCGCTATCACAGCTATAACTGGTACACTTTTCCTAAATCAAGAGCTCCACGAAACATGTTCCTCCCGCTCATGTCCCTGTATTCCACTCACGAGTTTGAGAAGTAGGGTAGCTTGATATTAAACACAGTATGTTTCGATATGGCAGTTCGAAATAGTTAATGGCTGTAGTTTACAAACTTACCTTACTTAAACTTATCTGTTTCCAGTGTGAGCGAGGTACTGGAGCATGAGCGGATACTGGCGTACTTATGGAATTGTTAATTTTATGAAGTGGACACTTTGTTTATAATAAATCTTTTTTACTTATTGTTGAGAAATAAATCGATTTTCTGTACATCTTTCAACTACTATTTGTTGATATTATGACCCAAGTAACACCGAAAACATAAATCCAAATTTAAAAATACACAGTTTGTCCTACAATGATTGCTAGAAAGTTTTTGAAACATGTCATGTCTCACGTAAGTCGCTATTTTGTTTTGTCAAACCTTTCAATATTGAACTTGAATGGAGATGTTCTACTAAGGCATATAATTTGTTTTTCAATACAAATCTACCATTTTGCTGAAAATGTTCTAATTATGTTTACTATGTTTCAACCATATTATGTTTTATATTTGTCTTCTTATGTTTATCAAAACATGTGTTTGGTTATATGTCTTATTTCGGTTGTTTTAGACATGTACGACAAATAAACAGTCTCAATATGTCATATTCATGTTACATGTATGTCATAATATAAACTCTTTTCAAACATGTTCTGAATAAACAGATAATGTTTATTTTCAATCAAATATAAGTTTTTCTAGTTGTGTATAAAACAAATGTAACAAAAGTGACATTTAACACTTTTGATAGCATGGATGATACACTGCCGGCTAAGAAATTCGCCATATGGTGTTCACTGAATACTTTTAAGCAAATGTTTTGAGTAAATTATTATTTTTAAGGTATGCTCTAAATGCTGATTTATCAATTTATATGAATGAATAGAGTGTGGTGGTTGTTTTCCACTGTTTAGTACGTAAAAGGTTCAATGGAATTACCTAACTCGCTTACAGTTGTGATCATGCAGGGCTTACGTGTTTTTGTGAAGAATTGTAGGATAAAATATAAATACTTAGAAAACACTTCATAGTCATTTGGTATAGGAGTTTTCCGTCAACAAAATTGTAACGTAAAGTTTTTGGTAATAACCTGATTAGACTATTTTATTTCGGGTACAAATCAACAACGGTTCGTGAGATTTGAGAAGAAACTTCAATGCTACAACTTCCATTTATGCTGTCATAGTCAAGTGATTTATCAAACTTTTATCACACTGTAAATTTATGATCACACTAGTTGTCCCTGAAAACTTTTCACTGCCTTGAATGAAACAATGGCAAATGATTGGCAATGAAATTTTTGTCTTTTCCCAAAACACTCGTCATGCAGTGTGTCTAAGGGGACCATCTTTAATTTTGAATATTTACCATAACGATGAGATTTTTGTTCTGAAACTTTGAAAAAAGTAATAATAGTTCAGTAAAAGTTCAGTGTATTATTAGAAAACAAAATAATGAATTAATTTGCAAAATGTGAGGATTCCTTTTTGGAAATATTTACTTGGCTTGATGTCGAAAACTGTATATTGAACGATTTATAAGGGCGAATTGATTTTTTCGAAGCAAAAGTGCATATTTCACCATAATTTTTGATTCGCATATTAATTTAGTGTTAAATAACAGTTATCAATCAATAACTGTTATGCAATCAAAAATGAAGGCTTGTCAATGTTTGCACTTTTACATTTTTCATTGTCGACCATCCAATGCGTTTCATCTACCAAATGTTCTCAGTATTTTGTTGCGTTAATGGTTTGGTGGACAAAGTATAATACATAATTATGTATACCAAAACCCATATGATACATCATTTAGACAACTAAAATATGTTGCATAAGCTCCACCTTCTGCGCTTTTCCAGTCATATATAAGTATGAATTCTAGTTTTTTCGCTATGAAACAGAACATTCTCATTAGTCATATTGAAGCCATTGTGATTTATATGAGACATGTTGTGTTACTTGGGGAACATATAAGATCTAACAAAAAGCTTAAGGTTGATGAACTAAATAGTTTGTCAATAAATTCCTTAGAAATTCTGGTTATTAAACATTACTTTTGCGAATCAATAATCGTAATTTTTATAAACAAATTATACGTTGGTATGCTTGATGATCCTATGGAAATATCCAATAATTTTTCACCAATCTCTAATACTAGGTCATATTCAAGAGATTGATTCATTTATGGTGATATTTGCAGAAAAAAATCATTCTGGTATACGATTCACTTGATTTTTTTCTAATCTAGAGAACTTAAAAGTCGTTTGCCCCGGAGATGCATATTACCCTAGGCACCCCTATTAAGGGGTACGCGTGTCTTATCATAATTCTTTACGCACCACGACTCAACAATGGAGTTTGCGCAGGGTCATCTTGTACGGAGCGCACGCCTATCTCTGAGTCAAGTTCAAGATCAACAGTTTTACAGCGAATAACTTGTAGGCTGGGCGCTAAGTGACGGCAAAGCTTTCGTAGACTTTCAGCATAAGTATGAAAACCTTCTCAGTGGGAACAAGAAGAACGATTCGTAGGCATTCGCTTGACATATGCAATGGAATACGACTGCATCTTGGTATGCATAAGCAGGTGCAACATACAGCATTCGATCTATTGAGCACTTAGAGCCTTGACATAAAAAAGCTGTATACGCGTTGGCACGGATTCTACTAGTGTTGATTGAATCCTGCCATGTCGAAAACCCGTTTGATGGGAAATTTGCGAAGCCAGTTACAAGGTTTAGCTTTAACAGGTGATTTATAAGAAGACTGCTCTTTGCTTTGTTCGAAGAGATGACGATTGAACTATGGAACCGGTTTAAAATGACTCTTCAAGAATACGCACATGATTTCAATTTTTTAATTTGTTCGAAGCCAGTATTGCAAACATGTGCTTTGCATGCGAAT
Organism: Aedes aegypti; assembly: GCF_002204515.2. Lineage (NCBI taxonomy): Eukaryota > Metazoa > Arthropoda > Insecta > Diptera > Culicidae > Aedes > Aedes aegypti. The sequence goes on from NC_035108.1 coordinate 455,366,118, forward strand.
TTCGAGAGTCGTTATTCACTTCCCATGAGTTCTTTAAAACGCTGGTAACAGTTGTGATGACTTAAATTTTTCCGCTCTATATTCCTAGTGGAATTTAACATGTCCTTCAATTGAACGAAAATTTTACTCATAAGCATTTCCACAGTTATCGAAGGGCTTTTTTCACTTCCATGATGTCTCTAAGACAATGTGTTCTGCTTATACTTATAGAACAAAATTGGATGCGCTATAGACCTAAATTGCCGTGTAAACTGAAATAGAACCATTTTGTCTTCATGAGAAGGTTCAATTTCAATTTTTACACTAGTTCTTCCATTCTTCCATCTATCTCGTACCACTAATGCTGCTGTATCGTCTCTAGTTTCAAACAAGAGATTCCCGTGTTACATTTCAAATTGACGCGTTTTGTTTATAAGAAAAAAAAAGATACAATTAAGACCGTCGAACATCCTCTGAACCGCATCCTACAGTTTGGAAACTACTTATGCTCCTTTTTACACGTCAGCTTTTCTCATGTAGAAATGTGACAACACGGAGAAATGAGTCTGTCTTTATTCAACGATAGGTCGTGAGAAGAGAGAAATGTCATCGTTCCGGGCGACCCACGCTTCACTTCAGTTACATATTGGAGGTAGCTTCTACAAGATGTCTAGATTATGCAGCCCACAGACGCTCAGTCTGTATGACCACTATTGACTCCGCCCCAAGTTAGTCGAACGACCGCTTGACAAACTGTCAAATCTTGTTGCACCAACGTTAATGTTATCGGGATGGAGATCATTTTCGACCGTTGATATTTTAATTGACTGTTGTTCCCGTGAATGCGAAAAAGATGGAGAATGCGCCAGATCTTAACCGGATAAAAAAAAATCAATAATTATGATTAAATCATACTACGTTCTAGACTCGAGAAAATATTTATGAAGAATCAAGACTAACTAATTGAAATGTTTAAATTTTTCCAATGATATTTCTATAAGGTTTCCTCCAGGGAGTTCACCAGGGGTTCATTAAAAGATTCTTCCAGAAATCCCAACAAGAATTTCTACACAAATTCCTATCAATAGTGTTTCTTTTGTTTCATCAGGGATTGCCAAAAAAAATCTTTGGGAGTTTCGTAAAGTATTCTTCAGAAATTTCACCAGGAAGTACTTCAGAGATCAAACCAGGATTTTTTTTCTAGAGATTTACTTATTTACATACTCAGGTATTCTTTCAGTAACTTCATCATGCTTTTCTCAACCACATTTCCAAAAATGCTCCAAAGCGTTTATCCCGGTATTTATAAGGGAATTTCGGATTTTTCAATGCGAATTCTTCAACTATTTCCTTGAAAGTTTCTCCAGGGATTTAACAGATTCCTTCAAAATTTTATTCAAGAACTCTTTCAGGGATGCTTCCAATGATTCATCCAGGAATTCCTGCAGGTATGCGTATAAGAAATTATCCAAGGATTTTGTGTGAGATCCATTCAGAGATTTCGTAAGCAATTCCACCAGGAGTTACTCCAGCGATTCCTTCAAGAATTTTTCTAAAGATTCCTTCAGGATTTTTTTCCAGGGAATAAACTAGAAATTTATGTTAGATTTTACGGGGATTCGTCCAAGTATTTCATCAGAAATCCATTGAGAGTTTTACCAGAAATTTCTTTAGCGACCCATTCTATATATTTCTTTTGAAATTCCTTCAGCAACTTTTCCTTGAAATTTTCCAGAATATCTCCCAGCTTTACCAGACATTTCTATAGAGCTTCCTTCAACAATCTCCTTGCAGATTTTTCCAGGGATGCTTGCGAGGGTTCTTCCAGACATTCATTCAGGAATTTTTCCAGAGATTCTTTAGGAGTTAATCCAGACATACAACTAAGAATTTTGCCACCAATTTTCCAGGGATTACATCAAAACTTCCTCCAAGAATTCCTTCAAAAATTCCGCGAATGGTGAACATTTCTTTTAAAGCTTTGCAAATATTTCTCTCAGGTGTAATTCTACGGGTTCTTACAAGAATTTCTTAAGGAACCTTCCCCTTCTTTATGCCATGGGATTTAAAAAACCCGAAAAGTTGCTCGACCAATTGGATTCGAACCCACGACCCTCAGCTTGGTCTTGCTGAATAGCTGTGCGTTTAGCTCTACAACTATATGGGCCCCTTTGATATTCATATAAAATTCATGACAAGAATTATAGTGGATTTCCTGCGAGAATACCTAGTAGAATCCCTTAATAAATTCTTGGTAGAATTGTATAGTTCCGCAAAATTGCTAATGGATTTTTCGGATGAATTTTTGTTTAATATCCATATAACATAGATGGAATTGTTCTAGGAACACCAGGTAAAATTTCTGGAGAAAGTCCAGGTGGGATCCCTTGAGAAATTCTCCTGAGTAATCCATGTCGAATCTATATAGGAATTTTACATAGAATTGAAGAAAAAATTCCTGGTTAAGAACAGCTTCGGTTAAAAAATACGTTCAAGGAATGTCATAAACATATTTGAATTACCTCCAGATGCTCGTATAAGTGATTCGTCCTTGACACTTTCAATACTCCTCAAATAATTTCTTCATCTCTAATTAGTTAACATATCTCTAATTAATTTTCAGAAGTTCCACCAATAATCTCACCATGAAGTCTGACAGGAACTCCGCCAGCGATTTCACAAGCATTTTAAATGAGGATTCCTTCAGCAAATCCATCTGAGATTTCACCGGGAAAACTCCCAGCGATTGAACACGGAAAGTTATGAAATATTCCAGTAGGCATTTTTTGAGAGATTCTACCGGGAATGTTTCCAGGGGTCACACCACTATTTCCTCCAGAGAAACTCCCTGGTATACCAGGGATTCCGAATGGAACTACACCAAGAATATATTCTTCCATAGATTCTGCTTCTAAAATTCCTCCAGAGATTCTGCCAGTGAAATCCCTGCACCAAAAATTATTGCACCTTCAAGAGTTTGTTCAAAAGATTCCACCAGAAAATCTTCGAGAGACTCTTCCAAGGATTACATTAGAAATTATTTCAAAAAATCTACTTGTTTTGCCTTATTGGAAACAACTAGCAAATCCATCTACTAGGGGACGGACCTGGTGTAGTGGTTAGAACACACGCCTCTCACGCCGAGGACCTGGGATCGAATCGCATCCCCGAGATAATCACTAAAAATTTCAGTGACGACTTCCTTCGGAAGGGAAGTAAAGCCGTTGGTCCCGAGATGAACTAGCCCAGGGCTAAAAATCTCGTCAATAAAGATAAAAAAAAAAAAAAATCCATCTACTAAAATTGCGTTTCGTTTCGAAAACAGAGTGATTTCATTATTCTATTAAGTCTATTATCAGTTTTACTACAAATTTGGTCACTCTTACAAAATGCATGGATTACTTAATTGATACAAAAGAGAAAAAACAAATCAAACATTTCGGCGCTTACGTCACATTGGGCAAATTACGGCAGCAAACTTGGTACTCAAGTTTGACTTATCGCACTACACATTTCACAGCATTCTAGATATTGCTCTTTAAGCTCATATATTTTTTGGCATCTGTAAGGGCCATGAACGTCTATTTTCACCTTTGATATCATCAGCGTTTCCACCAGAGCTTCCGCAAAGAATTCTAGCATTATTTTAGTGATTTCACTGAAGTTGCTCCATAGATTCCAGTTAGAATACTCTAAGGAATTTTACCAGGATTTTTTTCAACGAATTAATCAGAAGCTCAAGATGTTACACCAATATTTCCTCCAAGGAAACCACTTAGAACTTCTACAGAGATTCGACAGGGTAGACTTCCAGGGATTGCATCAGGATTTTTTCCAGGAATTCCACCTTGAACTCGACAGGAAATCCTCCAGTGATTCTACCAGAGAAATTCCACTTGAAATTTCTAGCAGGAATTATTTCAGAGATTGAACCAAGAACTATTTCAGGGATTCCACCAGTTTTTACTCATGGAATTCTACCAGTATTTTTCATGGGATTCGAATTCCACCACAATATTCTCAAAAAAGCAATCAGGGATTTCACCAGTATTGTCTCTATTGATTCTATCAAGAGTTACATAAGAGTTTCAACATGAAATACTCCTAGGGATTCCAACAACAAAATCGTCAAGGACTCAACCAAGAATCCTTCCAGAGATTTAATCGATAATTCCTCCAGGGTTTCGAATAATGATTAACCAGGAATTTTGCCAGCAATTTTTCTCATGGTTTTGCATGTATTTCATCCAAAGACTACTAGTGGAATTCCAACAGAGATGCCATCTGGAATTACGACAATTATTTCATCAAAAATATTTCCAGAGATTGGACCATGGCATGCTCCAGCTATTCCAACAAGAATTCTTTCAGAATTTTTTCCAAATTTTCTATTTCCAATACAAATATCTTCTTCAGGGATTCCTCTAGTATTTTCTTTGAAATTCCTTAAAAGAAATAACTTAATAGATTCCAGGTGGAACATTCTCAGGGATTACACCAGGTAATATTTTAACGATTCCACCAAACCTCCTCCAAAGTATTTTCTATAGGTATTTCTTGAGGAGATTTCATCAAGGTTTCTGACTGGGGTTCGACCATGATTTTTTCAGGAATTCTACAAGGAACTCCTTCAGTGATTCTATTAAACATTTTAATAACGGATTTGAGGGGAAATAATATCGGAAATTTTAAAGGAAATTCTGGGTAAATATTTGTAGAGTTTCCCGGTGGAATCCCGAGTTATATCTCGAGCGGAATCTATTCCTTAAGGCATTTTACTAGAAATAATTTCAAGGTTTCTACCATGAAATTCTTCATATATCCTTAGAGGAAATGTTGATGCCATCCGTAAAAGATTTTTTTTGTGAAAATCTTGTTGAAATCTGTGGAAAAGTTCTTGGCAAAATTGCCGGAAGAGATTCTTAATCCCTGATGAAATTTATGCCGGAATTTTAATAAAAATATCTGATAGAATGTCTGGAAGATTTTTTGGTAAAATTTCTGAAAAATACTGGTAGAATGTTTGAATAAATTCCTTGTTGAATTTCCAGTTAAATTGCTGGTAAAATCCAGATGAAATCCCAAAGATTTTTATCAGCGGAAAATTTGAAGAAATTTCAGTAGAAATTCGTAAAAGAAATATTAAAGAACCCCTGGAGAAATTCGTGGAATTAATAAAGAATTTCTCCAGGTAAGCTACATGAATTTCTTTATTAAATATACCAAAATTCCTTCATGGATTTGATCGGTAATTCCTTCATGATTCCATCAGGGGTTCCTCCAGAAATTTATTCAAAATTTTGTCCAGCAATTTAACAGCTCACCTGGAATTTTTCATGGAATTTCATCAAGATTTCCTCACGGGATTCCATCAGAAGTCCAGGGACTCCATCAGGAAAAATTCAAAAGTATTCATCAGAAATCATTGTGAGGATTCCACCAGGAACTACATCAAAATTTCCTCCAGGGATTCTGTCAGGAGTTCCTTTAGGGATCAAGAGTTATTCTAGAGAATAAAACATGCGCTCGTCCAGGAATTCTATCAGGAGTTTTTCTACAGATTAAATTATGAATTCTACGAAGGATTCCATCAGGAGTTTCTTCGGGGTTTCAACCAAGAGTCCCTCGAGGAATTCCATCGGAAATTTCTCAACTGATTCCATTGGAAGTTTCTCTAGGGAGTTCTTCTAAGGTTTTTATCAGATATTCTTCTAGGAATTCAATCAAGAATTCCATCAGGAGTTCTATCTGGAATTCCTCTAGAGATTCGATCAGAAGTTCCTTCAGAGATTTCACCTGGATACCGTCAAGAGCTCATCTAGCCATTCCAGCAAAGTTTCTTCATCAGCAGTTGTTTAAGAGATTCCATCTGGAATTCATGCAGGTATTCCATCAGGAATTCCTCTAGGGGTTCCATCAGGAATTTCTCTAATGATTCCGTCAGAAGTTCCTTCAAGAATATGTTTAGAAATTCCTCCAAGGTTTCCATCAGGAGTTCCTCCAGGGATTTCATCAGGAGTTCTTCATCTGTTTCTGTTCGGGATGAACCACTGCGACCAGTTTTCTTTGATCTTTTGTGGTGTACCCGTGTCCTTTGTTTAGTGCATGTCGTTCTACTCCATTACTATTGAAAAATAATGAAGTAGTCGTTTTTTATACAAATATCATTCTTTACCATTTTGCATAGAGCCTCTTTAGAAAAAGATACCGCTATTTTTACCTTTTGGAGAAAACTGTTTGTCACCATTAAACTCTCAGAAGCGCGCCCCTTAATCAGGTTCGGCCACTAAGCTGAATGATACTGATTTTGACCATGCATCGGTACTCTAGCGTATCAAATTATTGCTTCTACTTATAAGGTTCAAAGTCGTTTTTTGAAACTGTGAACAGGTTTCATCGCATGAGACATTTAGATTCCTTGAAACAAAAAGCTTATTTTAGAAGTTAAGAGGCCTGCTACTCCACTGATTCGGAATCGTTTCCCTCCTAGATATCGAAAGATAAACTCTTGAACTTGGAAAGAAATTGTCTCATGCGTTGAAACCAACCTCAAATGCTGATTGAGCCATTTTTACACTTCGACCTCCTCATCATCTAGGACAAATAGGTGGGTCTTAGTGGCTTGTTACTCTCTTATACTCTTCCGACCGTAACTTATAAGTATTCACAAGAACAGATACAGCAAGAGTACAATTTGGTAGATCTTACCCCGTAACGCATCTCGAAAAGGTGATCTACCCGCGTTACGGGTATCAGGAGTTCTTCCAATGATTCCATCTGCAGTTCCTCAAGAATATCTTTGTGGATTTTTTGAAGGATTCCATCAGGAGTTCCTCCGGATAGAGATTCTATCAGGAGAACCTTTAGGGCTTCCATCTGAGTTATTCTGGGGATTTTATCAGGAGTTCCTCCGTCCAGGGATTCCACCATGAGTTTTTTCAGAGATACCGATTGTCATAAGAAGTACCTCTAGGATAATATCAGGAGTTCCATCAGGAATCTTATCGGGATTTTTTTCAGGGGTTTTATTAAGATTTTCTAAAGGGATTCCATCAAGAGTTCCTATAGGGATTCTATGAGGAGTACCTTTAGGGCTTTTATAAGAGTTCTTCTGGGGATTTCATCAGGAGTTCCTCTAGAGATTATATCAGGAATTACTCGAGGAAGTTTTTCTTCCAGGAATATCATAAGGAGTTCCTCTAGGTTTTATCAGGAGTTCCAGCAGGAATCTTATCAGGAATTCCTCCAGAGATTTTATCAGGACATCCTGAAGTGATTCCATCAGGAGTTCGTCTAGGGATTTCATCAGAAGTTCCTATAGGTTAGAGTTTTGCCGAAATGCTTTTTGCGAATTATAACAGGAATTCCTTGTCCATATTCATTTTTTCTGGTACTTTTACTTTGATCTGCTCTTCATTATCACAATTATTGTCCAAAAGTCGTAGAGATATTCTCCCCAAATCCACAGAATGCGGAAAAAAAAGCAATCGCATATCCACTAGACGCTATTGGTCATACTATCTGAGCGTCTGTGGGCTGCACTATACATACATATGTTTTTGCAATTTCTCGTCGTAATGGACCGATGCACGAGTTCACTATCTGACGTTTGAGCGGTTCCGTGTTATTTACGTGACCAAGGAGACCAGTGAATTCGGCACCGCTTAAACGTCAAATTAGTGAACTCGTGCATTGGTTCATGGACCAATCCACGAGTTCACTAATTTGACGTTTGAGTGGTGCCAAATTCACTGGTCTCCATGGTCACATAAATAGTACGGCACGCCCAAACGTCAAATGGTGAACTCGTGCACTGGTCCATAGGATGTTTTTCATCACGCCATTCATTGTCATGAAACGGCCTACTTTCCTGCACTGAAGTATGCAGTGCGGTAATAGTCATTAAGCAATTGAAACCAGTGCTGTAATGATTCATTATGCAACGCTTTCTCATTACAGAACCGTTTCGAGTTGCGTAATGAATCATTACACAACCATTTTTCAAAAAATGTAAAATGATTATGAATGCATTCCGATATCATTTCTGATACCCTCAAGTGGTCTTCAATGGAATTGCAAAAGTTCGTAGTGCAACGTAACTCGTTGCAGAACTTGATTTTTACAGCTCTCGTCGTAAATATCCTACTCGGCAAGCCTCGTAGGATAAATTTAAGACTCGTGCTGTAAAAATCATCATTCTGCAACTTGTTCCGTAAACTACTAGTACGTAACTCGTTGCAGAACTCGATTTTTCCAGCACTCGTCAAAATAATCGACTCGTGCTGTAAAAAACATTTTGCAACTTGTTCCGTAAACTACTGTTACATTAGTATGAAAATTGCCATATTGAACCATCCTCAGTTTATGAATATTCAGCTCCCATTTCCTTGGTGTTCAGTGAATTTCACTCTTTGAGCAATAATATACTTTTTTCATCATTACAGCTAGGACAAAGACTGATTTTCGATCATATATGTTTTGATCTTTTCTCTGACAACCTGCCACGCTTAGCAAATAAGGCATTAAACATCTGTCACGAATGGTTTCTGATTTGTACCAAGCATTTGGCCAGATAAGATACCTATTTAGTATATATCTCAAAATTAATCTATCCAATGATTCTCCGCACGGTTCGTTCAGGAATCTCTTAATGAATATATTTACGAGTTCACTCTGGAAAACTTACACTTACTGTACGCTATAAAACTCCCAGCAAATTCTCTAAAATATTACGATTAATCATCAGTGAATTATTGCGAGTTATTTTGACAAAATTCAAAAGATTCCATAAGAAATTCTGTATAGAAAATATGTCTGTATATTCTGCATGAATCCTTGAATGATTTCATGGTGGAATTTACTGGGATATCCAAAATTCCGAAAGGTTTTTTTTTCAATCTTTTGATATATTCAAGAGCCGCCTCTAAAGAATTCTAAGCTTTATTATAGCGGAGGTGACCACTTTTAATTCCTCAACAAAATTCTTCTTTAAAAACGGCTGAATTGCTCACAAACTCTGAAGAGGTTCTTCAACAATTCACTGGTAGCTATTAAAAATTTTGGAAGGAAAACTAGAAAATCCCTGGGTTAGTTATCGAAGGACGTTCAAAAATGTATTAAGAATGAAAAATCCAAGAGGAGGAAGGAAGATGATTTTTGAAAGGAATCCACATACTTCTTTGGAGATTATTAAAAAAATCTTCAAGAATGCCTAGAGTTTCTTTGGGAAAGGTTGTTTGCGGAATTTCTATAGAACAAGGGAAATTTTCATTAGATAATTGTCGTGGGCGAAGTTTACATTTAATAAGACAGCTGTTCACTTTCCAATACCGAATGAACTGGACGAAATATTTCCCATGTAATATTTATCATCTGCTCTGTGTCGGAAAGCCTCTTAACATCTCGTTTTGTTTTTGTGAAAAATGGTATACTCTCCTTCTTTCCTGTTGCAGCCGAGAATCTCGATTTCTACGATCTCGCATCGTTCAGATGTTCTTCAAAGAACTGTTTCCACCTTTCGATCGCCTCACATATAACCCTCAAGAGGCTTCTGCCCATGTTTCTGTATGGAAAGCCGGATCCAATTCTAGGCACTTTTGATTCAGACAATTCGGCCGAAAAAACCTCTTCATACCAAAGTGAATAATGGAGATACCGAAGTAGTTATTCATCCGAATTGTTCTCGGGTAATCTACGACTCCAAAAAACACTTATGCTTGCAGCAACTTAGCTATGACTGAATGCTTCGTGGCTCGATTATTATAGCTAGTAGGCTGCTATGGTACTATTTTTCCATTTATTTTAGTCAGTTTTGAGTCAGTTCAAACCCTTGCTTACTGGTCCGTTATCTAGTGTGATGTTTCCTCCAAAGAAACTTCAGAACAAGATTCCAGCACTGCACCTATTTAGTATATCTTCCTCATTTAAACATTTGTTCTCTAAAGCTAGTAAGGTGTAATGCTTATCAGCTACGCAGTCTTCATTTTTACAACGGTTTCATTATTTGCCCGACGTTTCGACACGGGAACCATGTTTTCCTCAGGGGGTAAATATTGTTATCGTTAGTGATCCTAACAATAATATTTATCCCCCTGAGGATGACACAATTCGTCGTGTCGAAACGTCGGGCAAATAATAAAGTCGTTGTAAAAATGAAGACTGTGTAGCCGGAAAGCATAATTGAATCAGCATATTTGACTCAAACATACAGTCGATTCTCTACCAGTTTGAATGATTGTAATCTGCATTTGCGCCATAATATCCCCAAAAAAATCGCGTATCTAATGTTCTCCATTCTCTCCGCCTCTTTACAGTTAAGACCGTCGTGGCGCGATATGACTTTGCCGACGCCGACCCGAAGGACACCGATTGCAGCAAAGTGGAGGAACTGCAGCTACAGCTCAAGGATCGAGGAGGTGGCGGAGATGCTGGAAGTCCAGACCCTCAAGGCAACGAGCTGTGCCCGGAGATTGTCGATAACACCAAGCCGGCCTCATTGATGATGCAGTTCCTGCTGTTGCTCTATCGGAATCTACTGATGCTGAGGCGGAATTATGTGAGTTTGTGCAAATTTCATATTTTATCTGTAAAGGCGCCTCACCGCAGGGGAATAATGCCACCTGTAGTGAATGCTAATTTGTTCACTGATGGGGCAATCAAGACGGAATCTGAAGTAAAGCGATCAGATCGCCTCAGTTTTCCAAGTCACCGAAGCGAAAATCCATTTAGCGGATGCGCTTCGTTTCCCGATTCAAAGCGAGATTGTGACGACGGCAATTATTCATGTGCTAAACTGTCATAATGATCACGCGATCAAATGATTTAGTATTCGACAATGCAAACAATGGATTAAATGACATGGCTGCCATGCCTGTCTTTGGGTTTAATAAGCTAATTGAAGCGTTGAGGCACCGAGACGAGTAACTTACATCGTTTGACACTCCGGCTAAAGTCGTGAGAAAGAGGGAAAAATAATTACTGTGATTTACCCGATCGATCCCGATTGTAGCTTCTGACTTATTTATGAGAAGTCGCTGGATGACTTGAGGAAACGTGCAACACTTCGTTGCTAGATCTGCTTGAGTTCAATCGGCGAACATTGCAATTGCTCAATAATTCATCGAGGGCAGGTATGAGTTCCACTAGGAATACCCATTCGGTTGACGAGTAAAAACCCATCCCGATGAATGATTTACAACCCACCCCAGACGGGTTAAAATACTATCGCAGATCAATCCGGTTATCTCTTGCGCAACCCCGTAATTCATCTTCGATTTGAAATGTGGTTTAAGTGACTTCACCTGGCTTCCAGCAAGGTGGCAGTTCTACTACACAGGAACGCTCATTGTATCAACATGTAGTGCACGTGCTCGCAATGTAAACACATTCCAAAAGACACACACACTAATGGTAATCACTGCCATTAGTCGGTAAGTAATTGACATTTGGAACGAGTTCTGGATCAGGTCGATGCACAGGGTGGGCGCCACCATTAATTCGGTCTATCAGACTCGCTCCGGTTTGGCGCAATAAATATTTAAATTTATATTTCGAATGCAATAATGGCGAAAGCGTGACCCGTTTCATAAAAATGTGAGTACATCGGCATGGTGTCATTGAAAGATATTAATATTCAGAGTAAGGTGGGGCGAAAGTTTGACCTTAGCGGAATGATAATTTTCAGAAAAAAACGTACTTTTGAAAAAAAAAAAAACACATACCACTTAGTGAATTTCCGCTACAATTTTGCTAAACAAACTTGTGTCAAAATATTTACCCATTTTAGTTATACAGCCATTCCACGAAAAACCGATCTAGTGGGTCACCGAATTCCATGAAAATTTGCTATTTTGTTCTTTATCCGAAATAAGGTTTCACGTGTTTTTGGATTTTTTTATTAGGATGACCATTTCCGAAATAAGGTGACCAGAAAAATCGCGATGTTGCAAAATTTTTATTTAAAAAATATTTTAAATTTTGAACCGCATGACCGATTTTCAATTTTCTTGAACGAAATGAAACCTAAAGGTTTTGACTTCTCAAGAAAAGTATAAAATTTAACAAATATTGTTTTTAAAGTGTCAAAATTCCAAAATTTCCATATTTTCGTGGTTTGAAGGCCTTGGGACAAAAAAAGCTATTGCTGTTGTCATTTTTTCTTGAAATTTCGGAAAATTTTACGTTTACTGTCAAATTTTCAGCGATGTATGTTTTTTAGTTTTTAAGATATATTTTTTTGGAAATAAAAAATCAGTTATTTTTCATCGGCACACACTGTAGGTCTCAGCGCATTTAATTATTTTTTTTAATCATAACTTTTGCACAGCTCTACCGATTTTCAATTTTTTTTTATGGAATAAAAGCTTAAAATTTCAACTTTAAAAAAAAATAACTCTTTAAAAATATATGAAAAAATATAAAAATTTCCTAGAAGCAAGAGCAAGCAACGCGATCAATACTCGCTAAACATTACTAAAGGACCTATGTACAAATGAGAGATTCTCTCCTCCCTCGCTCTCTTTCGATTATGACAGTGGAATGCTAAAGCTATTGGGAAGTTTTTCACTATAGATCTAAAGGCAATTTCCTTGACTATCGTTTCATACAAAAAACGCAACAGAAGAGGTTAATGTGACTCAGTTCAAGGTCGAAAGATTAAACACTACTCTGAACGAGTATCATTAGTTAGAATGACCAAAAAGAGTGGAAATTCACTGAAATATTCATTTTCCAACAATTTCTCATTTCAAGCCAATATGGCCCATCACGGGCCGAACGATATGCCCCACTCTTGATGCAATCTACTCCCGAGCAAGTTCCTTATCAGTTTTTTAGCGTGTTGAAGAGCAAGATTTAGATGATTGTAAAAAAAAGTTATTTTCAATTAATTAGGTAGATATGGCGGAAAAACTTGCATTTTTTATACAACTAATAAGATAGTGATCCCATTGCTCTATGGTCCAGAAATCAGTTTTACGCGGAAAGATGCATTGTGAGCTTTAGAATCAAACATTAGACAAAAACGGTCTTCTACAAAATTGTTTGTATTAGTAAGGTCCTTTGTTTGGTGCTATTGAAAATTAGGGTGGACCACATTTTCGTAGAAATTGTGTAAATAACTTTCTTATTTGTAGAAATTATATTATACATGCTTCAGCAAAGTTGTAGACTATTCAATTTCCAGCAACTTTGCCAAAAAAAGTTTTTTTGTATATCTTGAATTGGCCGATTTAGAGCATTTTCCTACGGTGATATAGGGTGGTCCGAACAAAGCTGGTTTTCTGGCTCTAGAGATTTCAATTCAAATTTCTCATCAAAGTAGTCTATGAAACACTTTTAAAGCTTTAAAAAATGCGTAATTTGGTGAGTGAAGAAACTCGCTAACTCCTTCCGTTTGGGAGTTAATGTTGTTTTTCTCTCAAAAACATGCCTACTTTGATTGAGAATATCTCTGATCGGGGCAAATATAAAAAATATCTTTTGACGGCATTCAAAAGACAAAATAAAATTGTATCAAAAAATTACAGTTGTGTTATTTTTGTAACTTTAATAAAATGTCTTGAAAAACAAATATTTTTTATCACAAAAACTTCAATAACTTTTGAACTAAAATAGATAAAAACAATCTTTTTGCATGAAAATTTGCGTTTATTATTAGAATTAAAAATTATGTAAAATATAATTTCTACAAATAAGAAAGCTATTCACACAATTTCTGTGAAAATGTGGTCCACCCTGGAGGCTCTTTGCAGAAAAAATAACGACACTGTAACTGAATTTTGCACGTTTTATTACCACTCTGTGGCACTCCTCAACTCAGACTGACAATCGTATTCTTTTTTGGAGGGAAACCTAACATTCAAGGGGTATAACAATGGTCAATTACTTTTTTGCTCTAAATACAAGGGGATATCAAATGCTCTCTTCTTTCACGCTTACAGCTCGGCCATCCTGTACACCTAGGAAACTAGCCAACTAACTCATCTTCTTCCTCTAAATACTCTACATCTTCGTATTCAATATCCGATTCCGTATCTTCGCTTTTTTCTCGATTCTCTGCCTTTCGATAGAGTCGCATATTTAGTGGATCTAAAATTCCTTCAAAACGTATGTTTGACACCTGGTAATTATCTAAATCAGCAACCACGTAACGATTGTTATCGAGGACCTTCTTCACCACATATGGACCTCTAAACTTCGGTTTGAGCTTATTTCTTTCTCCTACAGTGTTCATCCTTCGCAACATCACCAAATCTCCCTGCTCATACAATGTATTCCGTTTGCAATGACTGTCATAAACACGTTTATTATACAGTTGCTGTTTCTGCATAGTTCGGCTTGCTTCTTCTCGAAAACCTTCCAAATCTCTAGCGCTGTTGTTCTGATCCTGCAAATATTGGGTTAAATCATAATCGATGCGTTTCCTCTGATTAACCCCAAACAATAGAGTTGATGCCGTCTTGCCAGTAGAACGATTCGCTGTATTGTTCAAAAGAAACTCCGCATCAATAAGTACTGTGTCCCAACTTCTACCTGATTCCTCAACCAATTTAGCCAGCAGTGGTACCAACGTTTTGTTGTATCGTTCCACCTGACCATTTGACTTAGGGCATGCGGTAGCAACCTTTACGTGTTTAAACCCATGATCTTCCACAAACCTTCCAAATGCAAGGGACGTGAACGCGGTTCCTCTATCCGAAACCAGCACCTTCGGAGTCGAATAAGATTGAAAATATCCTTTCAAAGCTTTCATCACTTCTTTTGTGCTCGTGGTCTTAGTTGGGAAAAGTTTCACAAATTTTGTGCAAGAATCAACGACTACAAAAATGTGTTCATTTTTTCCCTTACTCCGCTCTAATGGGCCCAGATGGTCTACATGAACTACTTCAAAGGGTACTTTTGGCTTGTCGATGTCTTGCAGATTTCCGTCAAACCGTTTGTTTTTGGGATTATACGCAATGCACGTTATACAAGACTTTGCGTGTTGTTGTACGTGATCACGCATTCGTGGAAACCAATAAACTCTTCTTATCAGCTCACACACTTTATCAACACCGAAATGTCCCATTTGGTTATGGAACTTATTAATAACCGATGGTACCATTTTCTCCGGAACATATACCAAAGATTTTCGTCCCACTAGTTTATACAATATAGCATTTCTTACTTCGAAGTCTTTTGCTTGCTGCTCTTCGACAGAAACCACAATCCTTCTTACTTCGGGATCTTGTAGCTGCGCAACACACAAAGCATCATCAAACACGTTTGGACCGTATTTTTCCTCTACTAGTGTATGCACATTCGAACGAGAGAGTGCATCCGCATGCTGCATTCTGGCCCCCGAACGGTGAATGATAACAAACTCATATTGTTCGAGATACATGGTCCAACGGGAAATCTTCGGGTTGATATCCCTTTTCTCCAGAGTTTGCTTGAGAGAATTGCAATCAGTAACTATGCTGAACTTCATACCGAATAAATAGGGCCGAAAACGCTGTAAACAGTAGATAATCGCGAGGGTTTCCAATTCGAAACTGTGCAACTTGGACTCCGGTACGGTCGACTTCCTGCTATGATACATGACCGGGTGCATCATACCATCATCACTTTGTCGTTGCAACAATACTCCGCCGAAACCTGATGACGAAGCATCGGTGTGCAACTCGGTTTCTGCATTCGGCGAATAAATACGTAGAACAGGTTTGGATATTAACGCCTCCTTCAAACTCTCAACAGCGTGGAGATGATCAGCGGACATTACAAACTCCCTATCTTCCTTTAGTAGTTCATACAGTGGGCCTGCTTGTACATTAAAACCTTGGATGAACTTTCTAAAATAGTTGACAAGACCCAGAAAAGGTTGCAGGCTTTTCCGAGTGGTAGGGATTGGAAAGTTTTTAATTGATTCCACGTGTCGGTCGCTTGGCTTAATTTGGTTGCATTGCACCTCGTAACCCAAGTAATCCAAATGTGTTTTGACGAATTGGCACTTAGCGAACTGTAGCTCCAAATGGTTGTCTGCTAACGTTTGAAACACTTCGTCTAGTGTTCGAAAGTGTTCACTCAATGTATTCGAAGCGATGAGCATATCGTCAATGAAAACTATTACTCGACCCTCTTTGATATAACGTTCCAAAACCTTTGTAATGAATTTGACAAATATTGCCGGAGAATTGGCATAGCCAAAAGGCAAACGATTAAACTCATATTGTCCACTGTCAGTCACAAAGGAAGTGTACTTCTTTGATTCTTCGGTTAAATCCACATGATAGAACCCATTTTTCAAGTCTAACGAAGTGAAGTACCGTTTACCCTGTAGTTTTGCCACTTGGTCCTCAATTACTGGCATAGGGAAATGGTTTCGCTCTACTATCTTGTTCAAAGGCTTATAGTTCACACACATCCGAAAGGTGATGTTGCGTTTCCGCGTCAGAACTACTCGCGACGTGTAGGGTGAGTCACTTTCACGTATAATTCCCTGTTGCAGCAAATCCGATACTATCTTATCCAACTCCTTTCTTTCAAACACACTAAGGCGTTGAGGAGAAGACGAAAACACTTTGTCCTCCTTCAAACGTATTTCCGCTTCAAACGTCACCAAAGGCTTGTTGGGTCGTGGTCGATTCAAATAACTTCGCTGCAGTAGGTTTTCCAACTGAACACGACAAGACATCGTCTCCTTATCATCGCCTACATCTAAATCCATCCCCAACGCAGAGTCATCGCCTAACATACACTTTCCATCAATATTGCCAAGCATAAACCATTCATAGTCTGCCGCATGAACGGTATCGTTAGGTTTTAGGTATAATCGTTGTATACGATTCACTATCAAAAAGTTTCTCCCCAAAATAACGTCTATCTGCATGGTATCATCAGACACAACCAAAAATCGCGCTTGGAAAACTTTACCTAACATATTCAAAGCAGCATCGAACTATCCTAGAATCCTAACTTTGGAACCGTTCACACCTACAACTTCCTCACTGTTTACATTTAGAATCAAATGCTTAGGTAGCAGTTTTCTTTTGATTAAATTTGTATAGCTACCTGTATCGATCAGAGCCATCGATCGAAAACGCTCTCCTGCTGCCTCGATCTCAATTTGCTGCTGCGAAGCCTGGTCCACGGTGATTTGATCGTCCGCTTCTTCGCCCTCGAATACCGCATGTGTGGTGGATCGTTTCACTCCGTCGAATCTACTGGTGACATCTTGCTGTGCCGGTCGTGTAGCTGCTTCGCGGGCTGTACAAACATTGGCTGTATGACCAACACGTAGACACTTGTTGCACCGTTCTTTGCGCTGTGGTTTTGGACATTCCAGTGAGCGATGACCTACTTCACGGCAGTTGTAACAAATCACTTCTGTTCCCGGGGCTGGTGACACTGAATTTGCTTTCGGTTGTTTGTAGGTGTTTGTGGGAACCATTTCCATGTTTGAGGCAATCCACTTTATGTGTTGCAACAACTCCAGCGTAGACGTATACTGCTTCGCAAGCAAACTGCTGTAGACCTTATCGTGACGTAACCCTCTAATCATATACTTCAATGTAGCTGACACACTGAAATCGCTCTTCTGTGCAATGGCGTCTACACGGTACACGTACGACTCATATGATTCTCCTTTCTCGATTTTGACTGCTTCCAATTCACGGTGAACATCGGCCTCATCATACGTTTCGGGGAAAGCGATAACGATCCTATCCTTAAACTGTCGCCAATTGAAAATCCACTCCTCATGCCGTCTGTACCAATTTGCAGCCGCACCCGCCAATCGTGTTGTTGCGTACAGCAGGCACATTTGCTCCGACCAGCCATAGATCGCACGGAAATGGTCGATTCGTCGCAACCACTTACACACTCCGTCTCCCTCTGCATATTCGGGAATTAATCGCCCAACGTCGTAGGGATGCAGGTTCAATGCTTGCGTCTCGTGTCGTTTGGCAGCTCCAGCCACTTG
Organism: Aedes aegypti; assembly: GCF_002204515.2. NCBI lineage: Eukaryota > Metazoa > Arthropoda > Insecta > Diptera > Culicidae > Aedes > Aedes aegypti. Next base: position 455,384,056 of record NC_035108.1, read on the forward strand.
CGTCTTGGGTACAGTTTGATCGTTGTTCTCCTCGTCTTCCACGTCGTCTCTCTGCTCGTCGTTTTCAGCGTCATAAAATGGCGGATCGGTTTGCTTTCCGGTCGCGTCTTCCGCCAGCTTTGCAGCCATTCGTCTCGTCAACGGCATCGTCGCAAAACTCGTTGAAGCGCCAATCAATCCGTTTATTCGTCGTTCTGGTCGTTCCGCAGCGCTTCAGGACATCCGGATCCCACTTCTGAAGCTGGAGGCTCTTTGCAGAAAAAATAACGACACTGTAACTGAATTTTGCACGTTTTATTACCACTCTGTGGCACTCCTCAACTCAGACTGACAATCGTATTCTTTTTTGGAGGGAAACCTAACATTCAAGGGGTATAACAATGGTCAATTACTTTTTTGCTCTAAATACAAGGGGATATCAAATGCTCTCTTCTTTCACGCTTACAACCCTAATTTCCAATAACACCAAACAAAGGGCTTAGCTAATACAAACAACTTTGTAGAAAACCGTTTTCTTCTAATGTTCCATTCTAAAGCTCAAAATGCATCTTTCCGCGTAAAACTGATTCCTGGACCACTGTGCATTGGTGTAGTTTTTTTTCCATTAGATATGGTGCTTTTGACAGAGATGTTTCCATTTTTTCTTAAGTGGGGGAGGGGGGGTTACCATACTTTTGTATCTGGCAAAATGTAGTCATAAAAATACAAACTAAATTTAGATCAGGGATCAAACAAAAATATGCTTAATTCTAATTGCCAGAAAAACACAAGTTTTTCGCAAAATTAAGCAAAGCTTTCAATTTTGGTGACTTTTTCGCGCAAACAGGCAGATCAGATTCTCACCGTACCCACCTGATCTAGTACTGCAAGTGCTATGCAAGAGTAATAGTGTTATAAAATGAGTAGCATAGTATTTGATTTATCAATTGTAGTAACAAGCTGAGTTACATAAGATTAAAATTCAAGAAATAAATTCATTCGAAATTGTCTTCTAGAAGTTATTTATTTATTTTTATTTATGTATTTATTTTTAACCTAAAAATTTTGAAAGAGGGAAAAGCCCCTTTGAGTGATTTCCTTATGAAATTCTTCTCAAAAAGGCACAAAACCTCTTTGTCTTTTCAAAATTATATTACAAAATGATAATAATAATAACATATAAATCTAAAGGCTCAGGCGGCATTTATCCATTGCAGAGCCAAAAATCTTGAAAAAGGGCCATGACTCGAAAACAACTTGATTCTTTCTTTCTGGCGTTACGTCTCCACTGTGACAGAGCCTGCTTCTCAGCTTAGTGTTCTAATGAGCACTTCCACAGTTATTAACTGAGAGCTTATGCCAATGACCATTTTTGCATGTGTATATCGTGTGAACAACTTGATGCGATCCTTAAATGAGTTTATTAAAAATCTATAAAGTATTTTCAACGAGGGTAAGAATTTACTTCCCAGAATATCACGAACAGATTGAGGGAGCAAACGATGATATATTTTCAAATTTCTAAAGAAAGTAATTCTAGGTATAGCAAAACGCGTACAATGAAAAACAATATGGTCAATATCCTCATAAGCAACACCACAATCACACAAATTAGAATCATTGATGTTGATACGATACAAATAACTATTACAAATATAATGATTGGATATAAGCCTCGATAATGTACAAATAAAATTTCTTCCGACAGCAAAATTTTTGAACCAACTAAATCGACTAACATTAGGTAAAATTGAATGACACCATCGTCCTTTATCACTAAAGTCCCATGAAAGCTGCCAATTATTTAAAGAATATTGTTTTAAATCTGTAAAATATTCAGACGAAGAAATTTGTCTTTTGAACATACTGCCACAACGAACCCCTAATTTAGCTAAAGAATCAGCTTGCTCATTACCATAAATTTTAGAATGAGCAGGAACCCAAATAAATTTAATGATGTATCCCTGAGAATGCAAATAACATAATTCTTTTTTCAGCAACAACATAATGTGATGAGTTTTAGAATTGAAATTAATGGAATTGAGTGCTTTCAAACTACTCAAGCTGTCTGAACATATAATAAAAATATTTGGAGTACATTTTTTAATCAAAGAACAAGTAAAATACAAGGCAGTTAGCTCAGCTATAAAAACTGAGCAAGGAGATTGTAATTTGAAAAAATAAGCAGAATAATAATTATAAACTCCAAAACCAGCAACATTTTGGATTAATGATCCATCAGAAAAGTAAAATTGATGTGAATCTAATCCAACAAATTTACGCCGAAAAAATAAAGGAGCGAAGCAAAAATACTCATTACTAGGAATTTGTTTTAATTCTTCATATAACGATAAATCAATCATAGGGTGAAACGAGTGAACATCAATATCAAAATTATGATAATTGACTGTAGAAATTGTTGTAGGAACAATATTCAAGAAGAACAATATTTGTATGAATCTAAAATTTTGCAAGTGGGATTTATATCATTTAAACATTTCAAAACATCAATTATTGGGTGTTTTTTCACAAAACAATTCAACATGAATTTACAATTCAATTCATGTAAGCGAGTTTTAAGTGGAATCACTCCAGTTAAAACCTCAATAGATTGAGTGTGAGTTGAATTCATTAATTTTAAACAAAATCTTAGACACCGAAATTGAATCTTTTCTAGCTTACAAAAAGATTGACTAGCATTTACAAAAGTAAAACATCCATATTCAATAATAGATCTAATGGTCGTTTTGTAAAGTGTAATTAAATCAGTAGGATGAGCCCCTGTTATGGTTCTAAGGAAATTTATTCTTTTTGCACAAATTATCTGGATATATTGAATATAATAAATCTTCGAGCTGTTTAATAGAATACCTATAAGTAGATGAAAAAAACGAATTTAGTACTATACCATTTAATTCCACTAGAGTTTGTATCCTTAGACGATAGACAAAGGGATGACATACGATTTCAAATCTAAGGTGGCAGAACATATCTTTTCAGAAGAACATACAATTACGACGGCCGATATCAAAATTTTGAGAAATGTTTCTTCTCCTTGGAAACTGGATGTGGCGGAGAGTCTGTAAATTTGCAAACAGGTACCTACGACGCTACTCAACAGAGACAACGGCAACGGCAATACATGGCTATTCAACTTGGTACCTACTAATCGTTCCCGTGATGTACCTTTCAGCATTTAAAGTTTCAACAAAAGAGGGATGGAATGTACCTAAATGCTCATAAATTTTAAGTTAAAAAAATAATGGGTAGGGAAATACGTTTATACCTAGTGTTAATATATAATCATTGATACGATGGTTTTCTTCAAGTCGAGTCTAGTACACGACACTGAAGACGGCCTTACAGTTGTGGTCGAAATACTGTCAAAGGATACAAACTCTAGTGGAATTAAATGGTATAGTACTAAATTCGTTTTCTTTTTCGTCTACTTATATTGAATATGTTTTTTCCACAATAATTTTGAATCAAATTCCTAGATATTTGTAATCATCAACTTGTTCAATTTCGTGACCAATAAGATATAATATTGTTTGCCCAAATTTCAATATTATTTATGCACATTGCATAAAATGACGAATAATTTCTCTATTATTACCGCTGATAGAAATAACTTTATCATCGGCAAATTGATAAAAAATAGCATCCATTCGGAATAACAGTAACATTCTTTCCATAAGCTTACGAAGACATGACAATAAACTTATTGGTCTACGACTATCAGCTAACGAAGGACCCTTGCCTGATTTCACAATACTTACAACCTTAATAGAACGCCATTCCGAAGGAAGAATATTTTGAAAAAGGAATGAATTGTACAATTCTAACAAATGTATATGAACCAGCCTAGGGATGAAAATCTCCTTAATAAAGCTATAATAATAATAACAACAAATGTATTTTTCCATCATGTGGTAAATTTTGCAAAACAATAAATTTAATATTATCAATTCCCGGAGACGTGTTTTTTGTAACAGATAATGCTAAATCTAATTCTTCTAATGAAAATGAAGCACTAAGTTAAGGAAAATAATTATATCTTTGACAATTTTCAAAATTTATGGATCAAGGAACAAAATCAGGACAAATTTTAGAGGCAAATTTATTAATCCAATCTTTAGAATATTCTTGAATATTTGGAGAAGAAGAATTATAATTTCTAAAATTTCTAGCAACAGACCAAAGAGAAGATAGAGAAGATTCTTTATAAAAATTTTCTATAAAATTTCTCCAATAATTCCTTTTTTTTTAATTTGGTAATCTGAATAAATTTAGCTTCAGCTTTACAGTATAAAAAATAATTTTCCCTTGATCCTAAACGACGAAATTTTTTAAAGGCATCGGATTTATTTTTTAAAGCCAAAGAACAATCACTATCCCACCAAAATGAAGGATATTTGTTCCTTGGAGAAATTGGAGTAATTTTATATTTTTGAGATTTTAATAAACATTTAATTATAATTTCGCAAAATTGTTTATAATTACCAAGTGGAGATAATGAATCATCAAAATGAAATAAGATCCGAAAATTTTATCCAATCAACATTTTTACGTAAATCAGGCTTGAGGGATTCATTAGATGATTGTCTATTGTCATTATTACAAACTTCGATCAAAATAGGTAAATGGTCACTACCATTAGGATCATTAATTATTTTCCAAGGAGAAAGGAATGTTAAACTATTAGAACAAAGTGATAAATCAATACATGTATGAGGAGTAGGAGGAACAGCAATTCTGGTAAATGATCCATCGTTGAGATTATTCAAATTCAATTCATCAATCAAATCCAGGATCAAATTACCTCTACCATCACTATTCCTACTACCCCAAGCAGAGTTATGCGCATTAAAATCTCCTAAAATGTAAAATGGAGAAGGTACATTATCTAATATAGTCTTAATTTCTGATAATGAAAAAGGATAATTTGGAGGGATATAAAAACATATGACAGAAAATTCCTTATTCAAATGTTTAACAGAAATAGCAATGTATTCAATTGAAAAATTGAAAGGTAAATTTAAATATTTAAATTGAATATTTTCACGAACACCAATCAAAACTCCTCCTGCTGAAACATTTCTATCTTTTCTAATAATATTGAAAGTCGAAATATGTAAGCGTTTACTTTTCACCAACCAAGTTTCGCTTAAACAAAATATATCTATATTGTGACTAAATAATAAAGCTTTTAATCTATCAATTTTGGGTATAATGCTACGACAATTCCATTGTAATATATTTAATTTATTGGTAGTAGCCATTACACTGAAAATAAAGAAGAAAGGAGGGGTTCAAAAGAATTTATCTTTTCAAAAATAAACGCAAAAAAGGGTAAACATTTTTTAATCAAATTTTTCCAAAAATCACTAAATCCTAATAAATCTAAGATTTGTTCCAAAATTTTCAAAATGGAATTTTCGAAATTTTCATTATTATCAATATTTTCCCTAGAACTTTCATTAGCAAATGTATTTTCACCTTCAACTTTTTGAAACCCAGGAATCGTTTGTGAAGTGGAGGAAAATTTTTATCAAATGATGTAGAAGGCTGAGGATCAGAATTTTCAATATTTTTGTTACCAGCTCTTTTTCATTTTGTGGGAGGTTTATATATAAATTGATTAGACTCATTATTTAAATCATCATTATCATAGTCAGATAATGCATCATAAATATTAGAAGAAGTAAAATCCCCAGAAGCTTTTAAGATCTCTGAATAGGAACATCGATTTTTGAATTTGATTTGTTGATTAAACAATCCTTAATAGAAAAATGAGTCTGTTTATAATAAATGCAAGCATCAGAATGTTTATCACATTCAGATGAAGAATGTGAATCTCCACATTTGGAGAATTTAGGTTTATTTGAACAGTAAGTAGAAGTGTGTCCAAATAAAAGACAATGCGTGCAATGCATAAGTTTGGGAAAGTAAAGTCTCACACTAAAACAAATATTTTTAATTGAAACAAAATCAGGAAGAACAGAACCTGCGAATGTTATTTTAATACAATCAGAATGAATATAACTTGATTCATTCCCATTGAAAGGTAATTTAGACAAACGATTACAGTCTAAAATTTTGACGGGAGCAATAGATTTATTTTTGAAAATTCCTAAACCATAATTACGAATGTCATCGCAACTCAAATATTCGTCATAAATTACGCCATTTATCTCGCACGAATCGCAAGGGGCATATATGCGGTATGAATTTCCAAATAAATTAGATTCTAGGAGTGCATTAGCATCTCCACGAGAACCAAAAACTACCCTTAATTTATCCAGCGAAATTTTTCTAATTTCTTTAACAGTTTTATATTTTTTGTAAACTTCAGCCGAAGTCAAAAGAACATTAATTGGTTTATCCTTCTTTCTAAAATATACAGGATAAGGACCAATGAAAGTGGAAGGAAAAATTTTAACTCTAAATGGTTTAGTATCTGAAGCAGGAAGATCAGAATGATCATCATCTTTAGAATTTGAAGATTCCCCGTCAGTTTCCATATCGAGAAAACTGCGGGGAATATAAATAAATAATAAGAAGTTAAGTGATTAACCAAAGTTAAAACTTAAAAGAAAGAAAAATGAACTAGAAAAAATATACTTAACAAAATCCAATCGAAATCTTGTTCTATTTCTCCTTGAACGGAATGTCTCTCCTCAATTCCAAAGCACGTAAACTGGATCAATCCAATTCTCAATCAGCTTGTTTGGAAAATTTTCTCCTCCTGAAAAAGAAAAGAAAAGACGTCGAAAAAAACACGTCTTGATAATCCAAGGCCTGCTACAACAATGACTTCTAGAAGTTAACAGGTTTAAAAGTAACTTTCATATACTTTGAAAAGTAAATTCTCATAACTGTTATAATATTCCAAGTTATCTGTCGAAAAAAAAGGGTTTCGACTGTTTATTTCGTTCATAAAGGCTAACAGTTGGCGCCAGCGGCAAAAAGTACAGACAACAACCTTTCGAACTGGCCGCCGAGCAGCAACACTGATGTTTGCATTTCACTCACTGATCGCTATGTTAGATTCTCAAATTTTTCAAACTTCCCACACAAGCCCATGCAAGAATGGTAGTCGAGAGCTGTCAAAACGTATGGAAAATAATGAAAAACGTACTTCAAGCGTGTGCTAGAATAAGGGCGTAAGTCGCATGGTCGATTTCTCTTCATCGATCCTCTCTTCTGTAAATAAAGACGACAAGGCGCAAGTTTGTCAGCATTTTTTCACCTCAAGACGCACGACTGCATCGCTGTCTAGCGTCCTGGAGTGAAAAATGCTAACAAACCCGTATCTTGTCATCTTTATTCACAGAAGAGAAGATCGATGAAGAGAAATCGATCATGCGACTTACGCCCTTATTCTAGCACACGCTTGACTTGTAATTAGGAAACTGGATCGAAAAAGTAGTGAAATTAGAAATTAGAAATCAAGCGACGTTAGCGACACCTTCGTGAGCTTTGTGCTAGTGTAATAGCCGGTAGCGCCACTTCCGCCGAGCATGACGACTAAGCTACAATAAGCGTTTGTTATATCCACCGTTCCAATTCCAATGAAATTCGCGAACCTTCCCCAATAGGCATATTTTACCAAATTTAAATTTAAACCTCAAAGCATCCTTATGATGTGCCTGGCTACGTTATTATAAAAAGTGTCGAATAAAATTACATGTTCATAAGGTCCTATGCAATTCAAGTTTGTCAAGTCAAATATTACAAATTGCACGTGAAAAACCAATAAATAGCTATAACTTTTCCAAAACTCAATCGGTTTTCATAATTTTTGGACTGCAAGTATACTAATTGAATAGCATCTAAATCATCATGACATTTTGAGTTTTTATTTAGAATTAAGCTATACATTTTACCCCTCCCTACTCTAAGGATAATGGTTTTATGCCTAATAAGTGCGAACTGTGATTAGCGACTTTCAATAAATGCTGTCAAAACGATCAAACTTTATTTCACTCTCACTAAGGCCATCTTCTGCAGAGTTAAAAATCGTATGACGATCATTTTTTATCATAAGGCATATAACGCTGCTGAAGATGGCCTAAGCGTCAGCATTTATCGATGCGAACAAATTCGTAGGTAGGACAACCCTGGATCGCTATATGAGGGTTACCTCCTTCACGTTCGTTGCCATAGATAGATATATGGACAAATCTCTATCACGCCAGTGTAACGGTTATTTTATTTTATTTTTGACAGTATACTCGTACACATACTTAGTTTCTAGAAGTGGTTAAAGGATCTCGGGAATGTTCCCGTGGTCGGAGCTTTTCCGGTGAACTTTTGAATTTAACGGCTCGAAGACATCATCTTTCTAAGTGCATATTCTGCAAACTAAAAGTTTCATACATCTGATCAAGATTGTTGTTGATTTATCATTAGGTCACAAAAATAGTGACTTTAATTACCATTTTTCTGAATAAAGTGAATTTTTACTGCAAATAGAGACTTTTTAGTTATCAGGTCGAAAAAAGTGACCAAGTCAATAAAAATTGACTCGCGTTTAAGGCCTGCATACGCCCTGGGTCCCTATGACGTGCATTCTTATAATGCCCCCAACCGTGTGTCTAATAGGAAACCTGACTGTAATATTAAACTTTCATTTGAGAAAAAAAAATCCTTTTAGGTCGAAGAGGAATCAGAAAAGTTGGGCAGGCTTGATCTAGGCGTTTCTGTCGTCACCGAATGCTTGGCGTTGGGTTGTTGGATTTGGTATATTGGAGCTGGAAGGTTTACTTGCGTTGGCTATTTGTGGGTAGGTAATGAGAGTGTAGTATGAATTGCCACTTCGCCGACCACTAGACGCCATGATTCCGCTTTAAAATTATTACTGACCGAAAAGCCAATCCAAGAGGGATCAAAGTACATTTCCACCGGTCGTCTTCACATTAAGTTATAAATATGCTTTGTAATGTGCTAGTCGATATTTATTTTAAATTATTGTATTTATGATTTATGCGTCCAATATTCAATATGAACTAGAAAAAATTCCAGATCTCAAAAACTTCCAAATCTCATGCCACAACCTATCACACTTACGTATATTCCAAATCTTAAACCTCTCGATCCATTCATGATCACCCTACTCTTCACGAGACTATCCACAACACATTCCCATAAGGAAAAATAAAATTACAAGCAACAACACTCTTCCAATCGGACAGCATGTTCAACCTTCCCGCTGCACAAACCAGTCAATCTTCCCTAGCTCACACTGAGTCTAATTCTAATAATTATTCTATCAACTGCCACTGCTGCTAACCGGTTCGCGTAGCTACAGAAACGTTTCGCACCTCGCTCAGACGGTTCTCGATCAATATTCCATAGATGAAATATGATGAAATGCGTGATTGCTGGGTAACTTTATTTCTCCTTCCGGAACCGGTTCTGCTCAGTGGGTGATTCTTGTTGATGGCTTTCGTTCGCTGAAACAATCAATCTATGCTTGTCGATTAATGGTAATTTTTTTTTCGCATTACAGTTCCTGTTGGGTATTAGGCTTTTCGCACATGCCTCCGTCGCCACTTTGTTCGGATACATCTACCAAGGAGTCGGGCCGAACGCCAATCAGGTACTTGCCAATTACGTCTACCTGTACGGTTCCATGCTGATGTTGGTCTACACCGGAAAAATGGCGGTTGTTCTATCATGTAAGTACATACTGCAGGCAACTCTCTGGATCTAGATATTGAAGGGACCATCGAGTTATAGAATGGCAAAATCAGTGCAACTGAGCTCACGTTCTATGTCTAAGCTGAAACTCTGGACAAATTTAGGATTATAGGGCCGGTTATGAAGATTTTGATGATAGAGGTCCACAAATTTAACTAATTTTTCATAGGCTCAAACGCTATAAGGCATTACGGAGCGAATTTCATCATATTAATGAATTGGTTTCTGTTACACATTAATCTGGATGTGCTCAATATAATTAAATATTTATCTCAAGTATATAACTGACCGCAAGTATACCTTTAAAAAATCTGGGGAGCACCGTGATTGTATATCGCATTATCTTGATTCTGAATATCTAGAATCTAGAAGAGTTGACTGTATTGGAATCAAATGGCTGTTTGTCTAAAATATTCTAATCGATCTCTGTTCCAGTCCAAGTTGAAATGGAATCACTCACCCGAGAACACTTCAATCGATGGTACAAACTGGGACCCTACTTTCTTTCGGTATTGATCATCGAAGTTCCAGTTCAGGTGAGTAGTCAAACACGTCCGAACTCAAGTTCAAGTTGTCAAACAAGTTTGCCCGGAGGCTCGTCTGTTCATTCCGAAACATAAGATGAGTGTCAAGCTCAAATATTGGCTCAAGCCAAAGAACATCTTGACAAACTCGCTTTCTCGCCTCAAATAAGGCACGGTAAATAGAAAACAATCTCACTTCAACACCGCCTTCGCCGAAATCTCGTACAAAAACCGGCGACATCCCCGAAACTTGTTTGCGCTTCCATTACTCACTACACCGGTTAACAACTTCGTTCGTTCGTTCGTACGCTCATTCATGCATTCGTCCACAGATCGTCTGCTCGTTGATCTACGTGGTGATAAGCTACCATCTGACCGGCAACTACTACACCTTCGACCGGTTCGTGCTGTTTGCGCTGTTTTGCGTCGCGGGATCCATTTCGGCGCAGGCCTGGGGCTTCTTCATCGGAGCGACGCTCTCGATTAAGGTGAGTGTGGAGCGAACGAGGGCGTGAGATGCGAGGTCATCCATGTGAGAGAGCGAGAGTGAGTGTGAACATCGGAAGTGAGGAGTGATTGCGAGAAAGGAAGTTGCATGCAAGTGTGAGATGGATGTTTTATGGCATCGGTGTTATAATTTCAGGGATGCTAGATGTATATAAATGTTTTCATTTGATTTTTTTGAGTTAATTATAGCTGTTTTAACTTTTATTTGATGAACAAAATGATCTGGCTAATAATTGATATTTGTTAAATATTTAGTTCATGGATTTTTTAGGTATTTCTCTAGAAAAATTAATTGAATTACTTTCGAAGATGCTCCCTAAAATTTATCTACGGATTTCTTCTTAAACACCTACAAACACATCCAGGCTTTCCTACAAGAATTCTCAAGAATTTCCTATGCGAATTCCACCATGATTTGCACCAGAAATTCTTCCTGGAATGTTTTTCAGCTAGTTTTTCAGATTCCTCGAAAAATTGCTTTAGTTGGGTGATATTATTTCATTTCAAATATTATTTTGGAGATTCAACCAGGTATTTTCTCAAAGATTATCTTGAGTTCTTTTATAAATGTCGACAAAGAATCCATCAAGAATTCATACATAATTGTGGGATACTCAAATAATTCAACCAAAGGGTTTCGCTAGAATTTATTTAGAGGGACTACTTCAATGATTTCTCCATGAATTGCCTAACGATATATCTTGTCTTTAAGCGATATAAAGCGTTATTTTCAGGATGACATTTTGAATTCTTCGGAAAATTCCTCTTTCGTTATTTTGTCCGGGATACATGCAGATGTTTTACTAAAGACTACTAATGCTTGCTTTTAGCTGTGCACTTAGGAAACAATTGTTTCTGGAATTTATTCAACGATTTCTTCTTGAATCCCGAAAATGAACTATGTGTTTCTACAGCAATGTGTTTTAAAATCTCAACAGGAACTTCTTCAGGAATTCTTGAAAGAACTCATACAATCTGCTATTTTTCTCGAGTCACAGAGTTTCCCAAGTTTTTTTTTCTCTCAAGGATATTACATGAGTTCATCTAGCTCATTTTCATCTCCTCACGATTTTTACCAGAGATATCTCTTTGGAATTTCTTCAAGAATTCCTCCAGCGAATAATCTATACGTATCTCTAGAGAAATCTCCAGGAAATCCTTCGAGGACTTATGCTGAGATTATTTCAGAAATCCCGCCTATGATTTCGTTTAGAATATTTTGTGGTTTCCAGGTTCTATTTTCATGTCTTCAATAGATCAATGTAGAAGGAAATCCTATAAGTTTTTCTCCGGAAATTTCTTTAAAAAAATCTTCCATAAACATTGCTAATAATTCTGACATTTTTTTTAGATTTTTCACCATGAAATTGTTCAATTCCTTCAAATAGGGAAGGTGTACCGGTATTAACAATAGTACCAGTTTTTGCCATCCCGGATTTTATACCGTTTTAGGACACAAAAGGGTAAATATCGTTGCTTTGGGATGATACTGAAACATTCTTAGAAAATTATAGAAAAATCATTTTTCTTAAAATGTTTACTCCTATACACTTTATTGCGCCACCCCATTTTCAATTGAAAAATAAAGATTTTTACAAGTTTTTATATTTTTCCTTCTAAACATGGATTGAAAGCTTTCGTTTAACTTATTTATTGATAATTTTCTTCCCGTCTAACTGACTTTTGATTTATTTATTTATTAATTACTCTCTAGGGTGGCGAATACTGGTACATCTTCCTCACTTGGCCAGAATTGTTTCGAGGAAAAAATTTTTTTCAGTTCAATTCTCCTACTGATATTTCAGTTTCTCGACATCTTCCTTCAGAAATTTTTTCTTAGAAATTCATCAATCCAGTGTTTTTTTCAAAGTACCGTTCCACAAGCAGTCCGAAAACTTCCTCTTAGTAAAAAAATGAAAAAAAACCGAATTTAATACTATACCATTTAATTCCACTAGAGATTGTGTCCTTTGACAGATACGCGTATTTCGACATCAACTGTAAGGACGTCTTCAGTGTCGTGTACTAAACTCGACTTAGTCACAAGTGTCGTGCAAGTCGAGACTAGTACAGGACACTGAAGACGGCCTTAGAATTGATGTCGAAATACGCGTATCTGTCAAATGACACGAACTCTAGTGGAATAAAATGGTATAGTACTTAATTTAGTTTTTCATTTACTTATAGGTATTCCTCGATAGCTATAGCTCGAAGATTAATTATTCCTCTAATAATTTTCCGTAGGATCTTTCCAGTGATATTGAAAGCATTAAATTACGAATTTTTATTGTGTTCTTCAAGTAATTCTCCCAAAAAAATCTGCTGCGATTTTTCATCAATTCCTCTAATAAACGTTCTTAACCTTCCTTGTGCATTGGGGTCATTTTTGGCCAATCAGCACGGTGAACGAGCTGTTACTTTGCAGAGAAAAGGGATATAAATCTTAAATTTTCTGACTTTTTCTAATTTCTGAAAACAAACATATTCATGCTAAAAGAAGCTTTAAGCGACCTCTAGGGGTGGCGCTACAAAAAAAGTAAACATTATGCATGAAGGGTCAAAAATGACTCTTTTGGCTCTATATGAAAGTTATGGAACTCTGGATTTTATGTGAGTATGGCCATTCTGGGCAGAGATTTCTCCAGAAATTCTTTCGGAAATTCCTCCAGGTATCCAAGATACAGCGATTTCTGCTGAGAGGCTTCAGAGATTCCTCCAGGAAGAACTTTCGTTTACTACCAGGTTTTCTAGACCGGTTGTTATAGGACTTTAGAGATGAAAGTATCTTTCCTCCAAGGGTTCCAGGAAGATCATTCCAGAAATTTTTCCTTCTGTATTCTCTAGCGATTTTTTCAGGAGTTTCTGCCCGAATTCCTCCTGAGCAGTGATTCCTCCATTGACTCCTCCAGTAATATCTTTATTGGTATTTCTCCAAGAATTCCTCAGAAAACTTTTTCGGGAATTATTACACAGAGATTCTTGTTTAAATTTCTTTGTATATTCGTTCTGGGCCTCCAAAAAATCGTACAGGGATTCTTCCAAGAACTCATCTAGAAATTCTAACATAGCATCTGCAGGGTTTCATTAAAAAAATAGGAATTCCTTCAGGCACTTCTCCGTTATTTTTCTGTAAATTCCTCTAAGAACTCCTTTTTTAAGAAGTTTTGTTTAAGTAATCTTAGCATAAGTTCCTGAAGGCATTCCTGGAGCAAGGAGTTTTCTTGGAGGAAACTCTAGAAAAAATCTAAAGTAATCCTTAGAGAAATCTCCGATTAAATTCCCACAAGAATCCCTGGAGAAATTCTTACAGATCTAGAGAAATTCCCAGAAAAAAAAATCCCTAGAGCGTCAAATATGCTTTTTGGCTACTCATTGTTTTATTTTTTCAACGGCTTTTTTATAATAAAGGCGGCATAGACGAAAAGCATATTTCATTAAAATATACAGTAGATTCTCTACCAGCGCATCTCTGGAACAACATCTAGATCTAGAGGAAACTATGTAGAGATTTTTCTGGCCCAATCTTTGGAGAAATGCTTGAAAAAAATCTGTAGGAATCCCTGGAGATATTTTCCTAGAGAAATCCCTGGAGGAGCCTCTGGAGAAACTTCAGTAGGAACCACTGAAGGATTATCTTTTCCTGGTGTTAACTGTGGGAGAATTCCTGGAAAATGTTCTTGAAGAATTTATTGAGGAATTCGTGAGCTGTAGAACACCTGGAGGAATTCCTGGTAGAACCCTTAGAGAAAAGATGATTCTAGTGTAGCTTCTGGAGGAATTTCTGAAGAAAGCCTTGAAGATATCTCTGTAAGAATGCTTGTAGAAATTTTCCTGGAGGAATTCTTGGAGAAGTCTCAATGAAATTTTCAAGAGGAATCTGTAAAAGAATACCGAAAGAAACCGTTTATTAAAATTGCAAACAAAATCTCCGAAGAAATTCCGGATAATTTCTGGTAAAATCTCTAGAGGAATCTTTTAAAAAATTTCAGGATTTCTTTAAGGAATCTCTAGAGGTTTCTTAAAGAAAATTCTGAAGCCCCATTTGAACTCGTCTCAAAATTCGCTGTCAAATGTTATAATTTGTCAGCGATAAAATATCATGTTACTTATAGATAAAACAACATGAATTATGCCATGTCGAATGATGCCTATTCCTTATATTATAATTTTGTTCTCATTTGACCGTAACGGAAATGGTATTCAAGCATTATAATTTTGTGTTTGGAAGGCCCTTAAAATCGTAAAAGCGCAGCTTCTCAGCAAATTCAAGCTAAGAGGCATGGGTTCGTATCTCACCGGTCGAGGGTCTTTTTGGATAAGAAATTTTCTCGGCTTACCAGAGCATGGCATATCTTCGTACCTGTTACCTGCAAAAATAGTCAATCATCAAATGAAGCAAACAATAAATAACTGTAAAAGTTCACACTACCGAAACCGATTCCGGAATACTCCGAGCAAATCCAGCAAAATCTAATTTTTGGTCCTCTTGATGATATTTGAAAATCAATGAAATTTTAACAGTCGTACAATATATGGTTATAAACTGCTAAAAAAGGTAGGTGCCATTGTCTTCTGCAACTTGTTCCATATGCCATTGTGCCCAGAATGACCATACTCACTTAAAATGTCTAGGGTTCCATTAAAGATTCCATAATTTCCATATAAAGCTAGAAGAACAAAAATCGGGTCCAAAATTGATTTTTAAGATCGTTTCAAAGTCATGGGTCATTTCTGACCCTTAATGCATAATGTGCAACCTTTTCCTAATGCATTAGGAAGGTTAAGGTTCATTCCATTGCCAAATAGCAACGCTTTGGACGGGTTGTCTCTAGAAGGAGCTAGTTAGTGTGCTTCAAATTTAGTGAAACATTTTTTCAAAGGTTATTATAGAAAATATTATGTATGTTTGTCTGTGGTTGAGCTTCTAGGACGATTTGCGGTGGATATTTTAAAGTTGATGTAAGTATAATTACAATTTTAGGATGAATTTTGAGCGAAATGTGTCGAAATAGTGATGTTTGAGTACCGTGTGAAATCGTGTAATATGTACTGAAATCCATTCAAGACATTTTCGTGGAATTTTAAAAAAAATTGCGACTGTGTGGCTTATGGACAGCTATGTTAAACAGAAAATCTTCATATCTCAGCTTTACTTTAGTGGAATTTACGGTAGAATTCGTGATTTTTCTGAGTTGTTTAAAAAAAAACTTATTATAAGGTTTTTTTAGAAGTTAAGCAACATTCTAGAAATTTATCCAGATTTTTTTACCTATGAATTACTTGTTCTGTATTGTAACAAATTTTAAAAGTTGTCATCAAATTTTTCTCTCTGCTTAACTTCGCAGGAATTTACAGAAGAATTTGTCATTAATTTTTGACAATGGGTAGCAGGTATGACCTGATAGGCTACTCATCTCATAGTAACGCTTTTGCGCTAGTTTCTATGCACGAAAAAGCGCTAAAAGGTAATGTGAAAAATATTTGTATGGCCAAATGCATCTAACGAAATAATTCCCCAAACTATTGTCGAAAAAATATTTGGTATCGGTTGTAATGATTATGACTATCACACCTACCAAATATTTTTTCGATTAATGCTTTTAATTACGAGAAATTTGAAGTTAAATGCCTTTCCCCATACAAAATGAAACGAGAAAACTTCTGCTGATCAACTGTTGGCAAGAACAAAGCAAGTAATCCATTACTGGAGTTATTTTTAGATTAGTGTCTCGGCTTTAGATTAATGTCTCGTGTTTCTGATATTTCAGAGATCCAACTCATTTGTACTTCCATGAGATGTTTCCATAATATGAAAACACTTATAAATAATTAAATTTAAAAAAATCCTTGTAATAAACTTTTACGATGTTGTTGGGCACGAAAAACAGTTGCTGGTTTTAGAAGTTGTCAAAATGCGTTGCATTGTTATTCAATGCACAGAATCCTCAACTAGACTTGTTTGATGTTTTAGCGATGCTGTATTTAGAAAGAATATACACATCTTAATGAGGAAAGAGTAAAGAAGGCATCGTGAAACGACAAAAAAAGTAGACTTGTTATTTCATTCACTATCGTTCTTCCTTGACCCCCCTTGGTTGCGTTACTGATGACCGTACAATTTTAAATACTCCGTAATAAACAAGTTTGGATGTAAAATAATTGAAAATGAAAATAAATATGTTTGCTATGTGAGAGCACTTCTCACGATCTGATAGTACACTTGAAAGTGTACTGGCATCCCTGCATCAGTTTATGGTTGGAGTTGCATGCAAGTTTCTTTACACTGAATGAAGAATGGTGAATGATTTGGGATGAGTTTTAAATTTAGAACGTTCATTGAATTATTATATAGGGTATTGGAATATTAAAAACGACTGCTTATCTCCATTTCAGCTCGCTGTTTTCATTGGTCCCATTCTGGCGGTGCTCTTCTCCGTGTTCGGCTTCTGCACCCGATACGTGGACATCACCCCGCTATTCCAGTGGATGTGGCACATCAGCTACTACCGGGCTAGCTTCCACGGTATCCTCAACTCGGTGTACGGAATGAATCGCGATGACCTGTTCTGCCCGGAAACGCAGATCTACTGTCACTTCAAGAACCCGGTCCTGTTCCAGAAGGACATGGACATCGAGCACGTGGATATGGAGAAGAACTTCATCCTGATCGTGTCGATTGTGATAACGATGTACATCGGGACGCTGTTTGTACTTTGGTACAAGCTGAACAAGCGATAGTAATAGGTGTTACATTAGGTCCTAAGTTAAGGCTCAATTACCATCCGGGTAGTATGTAAATAGATAGTACGCAAAGCTCGTCTGGTACGATGATGATAACGTGCAATGAGGGGTCACTTGGTTTTCTAGCATCTTATCAACCGTTTTGGGTTCTTAGTAACAAAACGTGATCGACCTTCGACCTCTCGTGGCGGGAATCCCCATTCTCAGCTGTCCAACGATCTTGCCATTAGTCGACCATTGAATCCATTCCCAGTTAGGCCAGCAAGAGTCTCTTCGTTTCCTTCAAATTAACCCCACCCAATTCGGCAAGATACGCACGAGCAAGCCAATTTGAATGAAAGTGTTAAGCAATCGTCTGTGATTACGTGATAGCCCATATACCCTTACGTTATAAAAGTAACCGTATTATACCTTATTTTTAGCTACTTATACCAAATCAAAATCTCAAGTTGAACAGAAGACAAAAAAAATCGCACCTAGGTAATCTCTCTTACACCGTACTGGAGTCAAGCGTTATTTATTTGACCAAGCAATCGAATCTGGCACTGTATGTACCTCTGTAGCAATGGAAAGTAAAAATTCAGCGATAAGAAACTGACCGGCCCAGATACCTAAGTACGTACGGCGTACGTAGAGGAAAGAAAGCCCCAGGGGAACCCTTGAACTTGTCGAAACGTAAGGCGATTATCAAATTTTCGGGGAGTCATAGTAACGTGAACGCGATTTACCAGCTGGTTCGGGTTATCATTATAAATTTTTTAGCTCTGTGCGAGTAACTTATTTTCCTGTGGGAGCACCAACACTTTGGCAAGTTGCCCGAGCCGTCGCCTATCCTGTGTCTCACTTTTACAGCCATTTGCACCTGGCGAACCTAAATGAAAAGTATCCACTTGCTGATGGTAGCGCGTGATTGAGTGATTGGGTGATTAGGATTATCGACGATAGGAGGAATGCTTTCATAAGCGCTGCACGACTTAGCCCCCGGGTTGTTGAGAAGTGAAGTATGGTTTGGCGAACTGTTGAGAAGGCTCTGTGCACTTGTCACAATGAAATGACGAATTAGGGTGATCGACCTTGAACGGTGGTGACCGAAGCCGAGCGGAAGCATGAAGTTGGGATTTTCGTCGTTATCTAGCAAATAATGCGTCCAAAGGTGAACCAGACTAACGATGCGTAAGTTGGGATTGTCAAACGGCAAGGTTTTAGACACACGTGGAATAGGGCTTTACTGGAATCTATTCTTCATCGTGTTTTGGTTTTGACTTGTAATGGATAAATAAGCTGAACTCATGTAGTTGTACTGGTGTGTTAATGTTACATCAAACTAAAAAAAACGCCTTTGTCAATATAATTTTCACCAGATTATATATGGCATATCATGAAGCGTTTTCTGAGCCATGACATTATTATTCGTTTCGTCCATAAAGTTTTTCATTCAATCCTGAGATGAAACCTTTGTTTTGTTCTTGAATTGAATTCGGCAAATAAGTATTTCACTTCAGACCACACCACTTTGAAGAATAATTTTACTTATTCAAGAATGTTTTCAGCACATCCTAAGTAGAGACGAGTGATCACTCATGAATCATTCAATAAGTGGACTCTCAGAATAGAGTAAACGAATTACAGCTCATCATTTTTAAGAGGGTCATTATGCATGAATTCATGCGTTGCAGTTGAGTTGATTGTGCTTATCATCGCCCATTTTAAATTGTTAAGCATCTTTGAAACAAGCCTTTAGTTGGAGTTGCACAAAACATGTGTGGAAATTGAATATATTTCTTTGTTTGTGACATTACGTTCTAACAGAGACAATACCTGCTTATCTGCTTAGTGTTCTTTTGAGCAATTCCATAGTTATCAGCTGAGAGCTTTCTTGGTCATTTGACCATTTTTGCATGCGTATATTCTGTCACAAGTATTACGATACTCTATGCCCCTCCTATACGCTAAAATATCCTCGACCGGCAGGATTTGATTGCTGATTAGCTGCGCGTTTACCATTACAGCTATCTGGGGCCTTGATATTATTTTCATTATTTTTTGGCTCTATATCAATTAACTTGATAAAACCTCGCCAACAATATTTCGTCAATTCACTCGGTTCATGGCTTCCTCTTTCGACTGTGACCTACGCTCTCCAGGTACTGATGCTTGTTGCGCCCCACGCCTTCTTGTTCCGATCAAGTTCGAAGTGAGCATCGAATTTATGACCGGCATTTCTGCAGCATACCCTGCTCAGCGTATCCTTCTAGTTTTGACCACCTTCAGGATACTGGGTTCGCCATAGAGCTGGGTGAGCTCGTGGTTTATTCTTCGCCACCACATACCGTTCTCCTGCACGCCGCTGTAGATCGTCCCCTTGCACTCGGCTTTCCCCCCAAGTACTTGCAAGTTCCCTTCGAGCGTAGTCCACGGTTCATGCCAGTAGAGGACTAGCGACTTTATAAGCTTTTTGTATATCGTGCATATGGTGAATGGGTGAATATGTTTTGACCGCAGATTCTTCTGGAGCCCATAGCAGGCACGACTTGCACAGATGATGCGCCTTCGTATTTCACGACTAACATTGTTGTCAACCGTCAACAAGGAACCGAGGTAGACGAACTCATCCACCACCTCGAAAGTATCCCCGTCTATCGAGAAATTGCTTCCTAGTCGTGCCCTGTCGCGCTCATTTCCGCTCACCAGCATGTACTGAGCAAATCTGCCGTAGTTTCAAATTTTCTTCCAAAAATATCCAGGAAGTCCGTGAAGCAAACAAATTGTCCAGGTGTAGTGGAAATGCAGCCTCTGCATGACTCTTTCAAGCACAACATTGAACAGCAGGCACCAAAGTCCACCGTCCTATTGTATTCCCCGGAGAGATTCGAACGAACTGGAGTGTTCGCTCAAGATCTTAACGCAGTTTTGCACACCGCCCACCGTTGCTTTAATGAAATCGATGAAAAGGTGCGTTTGGACCTGGGGTTCACGACATTTTTTTAGGATTTGCCGTACAGTAAAGATCTGGTCCGTTGTCGAGCGGCCGTCGATGAAAGCTGCTTGATAATTTCCCAAGAACCCGTTTGCTATAGGTGATGGAAGATTATCTGGGATAGCACTTTGTAGGCGGCATTTAGGATTGTGATTGCACGATAATTTTCACACTCCAGTTTGTCGCCATTTTTGAAGATAGGACATATAACGCCTTGCTTCCACTACTCCGATACCTGATCCTTCTCCCAGATTTCGACTATCAGCCGATGCAGACATGTGATTGACCTTTCCGGAACCATCTTGATGAGTCCAGCTCCGATACCATCCTTGTGTCCTTGTTCTTGAGCTGTTAAATGGCATCCTTAACTTCCCACATCCACTGTCCGATGTGCTGACGTAGTCATCACCTTCGCAGTTCTGACCCTCTGTATGTGTTCTCAGTGTCATTACAGGTCGTAGTACTGCTTCCACATTTCGATCATCTCGTGTCCGTCCAACAAGATGCTCTCATCCTTATCCCGGCACATCTCAGCTCGTGGCATGAAGCCTTTGCAGGACACGTTGAGCTTCTGATAGAACTTGCACCTCCGGGAATAGGCGGATTTTAGATTTCCGCTTTAGTTTGTATCGTTTTAGGTTTTGCAGCATTGCCGCCCGCGCTGCATTTTTCTCCTCCAAAACATCCTGGCACTCCTCATTGAAGCAATCCTTTCTTGAAATTTGTTCCACGTTTCCGATAGTGCTTTCGGCAACATCGTTAATGGTTTCTTTGACTGTTCTCATCGAGTTTGCTCTCGTCCAGCAACGCTGCCTATAGATGCTGCGCGTACGCATTGGCGACGTCTGGTTGTTTCAATCGCGTTAGATTGTACCGAGGTGAGCGACGGTACCGTACATCGTTAATGACGGATAGTCTTGGGCGTTGTTTCACCATTAACATGTAGGTACACGAAGAAAAGTCTTGAAAGATTGACGATAGGGGCGATCCATTAATTACGTAAGACAATTTTCGGGGTTTTTCAACCCCCCCTCCCCCCATTGTAAGATTTTTTGTATAAAAATTAAAAATAAATTGTATGGCGCGTAAGAAATCTCAAACCCCCCCTCCCCCCATAAACCCTTACATAATTAATGGACCGCCCCTTACTTATTCGATGATTGTTTTAGCATGCCTGGATACAATCGTTACAAACATATTGTCGGTACTTATAAACTGACAGTATGGTTTGCCCAATCGCTTTTTCTTTTGTTTCTGTCTTCCATCACATGAATATTTCAATTATATTATTGTTGAAGCAGCTTTCCGCACATTATTACCTTGAAACGTTGTGAGCTGTACCGCAAAAAACCACTGTTTAACAACAAGCCATGTTGGAGTAGATGTAACACGGAGAAGCGAAACAACTCAAATGAGAGATAAAAAGAACTCAAAATGGAGTACTTCTCTAACACTCCCTGTTTGGCTATTATTTTGCTCTGACTTTTGAATACTTTCAACCCAATCTTCAAGTATATTCAGAACTACTAAATTTTGAATTATTTGCAAGTTGACGTTTTATTTTAATTTTGTTTTACTTCCCATGCTAAGTAAGTACTCAAAATCAAGTGTTCATCCGAGACTCATTTTTGGATGAAAATTTTAATCGAACGCCATATTCGTATCTGATACTGTGTTGTTACGGACTTGGACGCTATTTGAATGAAAATGTTTTGCGGGTAAGTTGAAAAACATTATTTCCAATAATTTCATAACAATTTTGTAATATCTGTATTCCAGAGATTCAAAAAAATCCGGATTCAGGCCAAACATCCAAATTTATCGAAAGGAGGGACCTTCCGGGAACAAACATTGGAACCGACACTCAGTTTTACTATGGATTTTAATCAAATCGGCAAGTTTTGAACATTAATTTATGTGCCTAATAAATTGTCTGAGCTCTATACTTTTCCACATAACAGAATCCTGCCAAGTAGGACGTCGACGAAACCTCTGACGGGAAGCGGACGAAATAATTTGAATTTACTCGTTACATTAACAGTGTTATGCTTTATGTATTTTTTTTATAACTGAGAATAAATAAAATAAACGTTATTATTATGTGTTACATCGAAATCAAAGAGAACAGCTAGTTATTTAATGAGAAATAACCCCTAGTATAACACTCAAGTTTGGGTACTTTTAATCCAATAGCAACTAGTTGCAAATCAGTTAAAATCACTCAAACGGTAGTTTTTCCGGAATGACGTGAAATTAAATACCTTGCAAATAACTCAATTTTGAATCATTCCACTTAGCTGTCAAGTTGAGTGAAAAAGACTCATTTTTGAGTTGTTTCGCCTCTCCGTGAAGATAATGCGCTCTCACTCTCAAGATAGTGGTTTGTATTCCTGCTCCCATATTTATTTACATTTTGTCAATGTCGATAAAGAAGATCCGTGCTTGTTTTGACAACACAACATTAACAATAAAACCAGTGTCATGATTGTATATGAATATTGAGTCAATCATATCTATGGTTGATTCAATTATTTTGTGTAGTTGAACCAATCATAACAAATAGTTAAACCAACCATACATATTGGTGAATCAATTTGAATTAATGGTTGACTGAAATTCAATGTAGAATATGGTTGATCTACCAGCCAATATGATTGACTGAATAATTCTTTTTTCTCCGTGTAGTGGCCGGAATCAATGCTAGCGCTACGATAAGTTCTGACGTCGGCAATGTCGGAGAAGTGCCGTTCATCGATCAGTACCCTACACTGAGGCAAAAAAACTTAATAATTTCTTAAGGAATAATTATGATTTGACGCCACAACGATTATTGTTGAAATTCTTAAGTTTAACTTATGATTTTGGCGAAGAATTTCATTACTAAATTTCATAAGTCAATCAATGAAAATCAGAAATAAGCGCAATGATAATTGCTTATTTAAAATTATCAATCAATAATTATGATCGCCTTTTATATCAGGCAAGCTCAAAAATTGACATGTATTGATAACATGTGTTTTGTATCCGATTAACCTGTACCCAACATCGAAAGCGGAGTAGTTCTTTTAGCGATTGCTATGAAAATTATTTCATGTAATGGTTCATAAATTATTCAAAGCTCTCACTTATGAAACTTATGAAACCGTTTTTGAAATGGTTAAGCGTTCAATGAAACCATAATTTGGCTGGTTCATAAGTAATAATTTATGGAAAACCTAAGTGTTTTTGCCTCAGTGTAGACATATCTATTTAAAAAAAAACCCTGGATCTATGTGAACTATCGATCAAAACAATCATTTCTTTAGGAACAATAGAAAAAAGTGTCCAACTCTAGTTTTTATTCCATAATTGAATACAACAATCGAAGTTGCTCAAGATTCAATTGTCTCAGCACAAATCGAAAGCTCGAAATTTTAATTTAAGCTGGTTCCATCGGTTCGCAACGGATCTCTCGAAAATTCAGCCAGAAATTTGATATGAAACTCAATAGATTGCAGTAAAGAATCTTGCTAGTTGAGCTACTAGAATTGATTTGAGCTATCTTCGAATAATTCAATCCAGGAATTTTGCGTAGATTTCATCATGGAATCTCTGCAGGGATTGATTCCTCCAAAAAATGTGGCAGAAAGAACACCAAGGATTTTTTAACGTCGGTCGTCGTCATGAAAACCCCCTTTTTTCGAAAAACAAAGTGAAAAACGACTTTGTATTTTTCGAAGTTCCATGACCATACGAATTTTTTTAACATCGGTTTTACCTTCCCAGACAACCAGCAGTCGCATAACGGTTTACGTGAATGTAGAATCCTGATTATTTCGGCGTCCGCCCTTTTACACTCGTCGACCGGTAAACTTATATGC
Source organism: Aedes aegypti (assembly GCF_002204515.2). NCBI lineage: Eukaryota > Metazoa > Arthropoda > Insecta > Diptera > Culicidae > Aedes > Aedes aegypti. The sequence continues at coordinate 455,408,349 of NC_035108.1, forward strand.
ACGAAGACGTATGGGGATTGGCATCCACTCTTGCCAAAGGTTCAAACTCAACTGCCGCTCAAAAGTCTTCACCTCAAGTAGCATGTATCTCCCTCCTCCTCTTCTAGCTTACCAGCAATAACCAGGGGTGCACTCTCGGATGGAAGGGCATCAATTCAAGGGTAGAATTAGAAGATAAAGATTAAAAGTCGATCCAAATTTGATTTGTTTTATTTCTGGACTCTACAGTGAAAAGTCGTTTATTTATACACATTGCATCATACCCGCACTACATGGTGGGTGAAATCATTTGATCGATGAGTTTCCTCGCATTAAACGCTATTTTATGAGTTCATATGTACAATTCATTTCGTCCCGTATATTACTTTGCACAAATCGGATCGGATCAATCCGTAGCAGCTGTCAAATATTTTTTGTTATGATAAATCAAGTCGTATAAGAGTACAGATTAGTTCGTAATAAAATCTGCACACTCGCATTGCATGCTATTTTTCATCATATAATATATGTACGTATATCGCCTCCACTTTTGTACGCATAAGGCCTTTTCGCAGCATCTTATACGTGAAACTTTGCACATATAAGCATCGCATAACGCAAAATGTGATTTCGTTATATGTGCATTCTGGTTGTCTGGGTGGGCTACTGGGTGTTTAGTGTTGTCCGTTGCCTAATGTTGGTGATCGTTCAGTCTGTGCAGCCTTATGTGCTGAAGACGGTGTATATTGTCTAATTTGATAGATTATTTTGTTTTTGGTATTTTATAATTTTGATTTACAAAACCATTGTGTACACTCTTAGAAAGAATATTCAAAAGAAATTTTGAAGAAACTGGCTAGCAAACTCACTAAGAACACATCCAAGCAATGCTTGAGACATAATTTTAGCGAAAAATTCCTCCGCCAATTTTTCTGTAGTTCTACCAAAAAAAAAAAACGCAAATATTTTCTTTAAGTAGTTTTATTTTACCCTTTTGATTTACTGGATTATTTTCGATACCTACACACTTAAATTATTTTACGGATTCCTGTGATATTTCAACAGCTGAACAGTTCGGTAAAATAAATTAACGGAGTACGGTAATTAAATTCCGACGAAATTACTGTTTTTTTTCACTGAACTGTTCAGCTGTTGAGATTACGGTGAAATTCTCCGTAAGAGCTTAGCGTGTATAATAGGATTTTAAGTGTAAATGTATTTGAAGGAATCTATTTATAATTTCATTGATGTGTTTATGTGATTACTCTTTAACGAATACCTAGTCGAATCATTGATTAAAGCTATGCTTGATAAATGAAGTATATGGAGAAATATTTGCTCAAATGCCTAGTAAGTAAAGCCTTGCGTTTATGAATGCAATTCCAATCTGGAATTGTGCGATCCAATAAATGGAACCGTTGCTGAGACAAGGTTTTCATTGTTAAGGTAAAGGATTTTGAAATCGTGTTAAAATTTCAAAACAAAAACACATTTCAACCAGACTTGTAGCCTAGTTGATATCTTCCCCTTCTTAAACGCAAAGAGATTAATGCCACTCTCGTCTCCATCTGTAACTTGCTTCTATCCGTCAAATTTTACAGCTCAGATGATTTCATTTAAGGGGCCTTCCTTAGCCGAGTGGTTAGAGTCTGCGGCTACAAAGCAAAGCCGTGCTGAAGGTATCTGGGTTCGATTCCCGGTCGGTCCAGGATCTTTTCGTAACGGAAATTTTCTTGACTTCCCTGGGTATGAACAAGTACACGAGTTGTAAGAATTTCGACAGCATTTTCAGAGTCAGGAGACCCAAATTTAGTAGATAGGGACATTTTTTATTCTTAACCCAGCTTTGTTATATGGTGATTAATTTCGCCCCAGTGTTTCATTTCCACTGTTTGATGTCATTTCCAATGTTTGGTGTTTAAACTAATTTTATGAAATGTTAAATATTTTTTCATAAATAATAGATTATATGAACTGATAAATATCAATGAAGTAGATGAAAAAAGCCGAGTCTAGTACACGACACTGAAGACGGCCTTACAGTTGATGTTGAAATACGCGTATCTGTCGAAGGATACAAACTCTAGTGGAATTTAATGGTATAGTACTAAATTCGGTTTTTTCATCTACTTAGAGATATTATACTAAACAGCTCGAAGATTTATTATCATCAATGAAGTACTGATTCTGTCAAAATTCATTTGACAATACAGTAGTTTGTCGATTATATCACGGACCCAAAAAATTTTGGCGTGATATATCGAAGCGTGATATAATGAAAATGTATTTTTCTGCCATATAATTTTCATCAAAATTTTAGCTTTGTACTGCAGAAATAGAGCGAATGAAATGAAAATGACGTGAGACATTGACCAAATGAATAAATGTTGGTTGTTTGGGATTGTTTTTCAATGAAAAATGTATGAATTTCCTTCAATTATTGTGGCGTGATAAAATCGAACACAAAACCGTGCTTAAATCGAGAGTGATATAATGAAGCGTTATTAAAACGAGTAGTGAAAAAATCGAGATACTACTGCATTTGAATTCCAAATGATATTATCAAAAAGTTGAAAAATAGTGATCACATTACGGTACCCACAATAGCCTGGGACACAGTTATATGAACAATTTAGATTCTCGCTCCAGTCATTTTTTCGGATTGCATTTGGGTCCCATAATAACTGTGCAAAATTCCAGCTCGATCGGTGAAACTATATTCAAGCGCCAGCCGTTCAAAATTTGTATGGGATTTACTATGGGAAAACTTATGTTTGCAAAGAAAAATAGCCAGAGGTCACCCATTGTCCTCTTTAAAAATTCTGAACACAGATCTAGATAGGTATTTCTACGATGAACAACATTGGCCAACATCGCAAAGCAATCCGATGCTTGTGAAAAAAGTTATTAATCATATACTCTTTGGAGATTTTGACCAATTTTGTAATTATGTATTGTTATATTTTTACGTGTTAATCAACGTCGCTTTGCTAATAGGTTTCAATTGAATAACTTTTTCCACAAGTGTTGGATTGTTTCGCGGTCTTCGGCATATTCTTCATTGTCCCCCACTAACACACAATCTGACACATTGTAACCTCAATTTACGAACTAGATGCACTCGTAAATTTAATCAGTTCGCAAAACCAGAGGGTTTGGTTCGTAAAATGAGGAGTTGTTTTCTGGAATCTGCTTTCATTCATTTGAATAATTTAAAAAAATCGTGTTTTTCAGTATGGTAAGCATATCATTGATATACAGTAATTTCTCGATTATATCACGGATCTAAAAAAAATTGGCGTGATATACCGGAGCGTGATAAAATGAAAATGTATTTTTTTGCTATATCATTTTCAACAAATTTTGAGATTTAAGTTGCAGAAATAGAGTGAATAAAATAAAAAGCACGTGGGAGATGGGTTAAATAGATATATGATAATTGTTTAGGGGTATTCTTCAATGTTAAATATATGAACTACCTACAATTATTATGGCGTGATAAAATCGAGCATAAAACCGTGCCAAAATCGAGAGTGATATCCATAAACGAGCCGTGATAAAATCGAGAAACTACTGTAAATAAAACTTAATCAAGATAAAATGTATGCAAGCTAAGGTCTTCCAAAAATTTCTTGGAGTTCAGGTTGAGATCTATTCAATATGTTTAGTACAAGAACATTTCGTTTTTTCGATCACTAGATTATTGCTATAAATGAAAAATCATTTGCTTCGTAATGATCTCCGTTGTGGAAACTTATTGCAAACAATAGGTGTTCTAGTGGGCTTCGTGGCCTTGCGGTTAGCGGCGTCAGTCGTCTAGGCGTATTGTGCCATGAAGTGTGGGTTCGATTCCCGCTCCAGTCGGTGGAAACTTTTCGTCAAACGAAAAATTCATCGCTGGTCTACTGGGTGTTTCGTGTTGTCCGTTGCCTAATGTTAGTAATCGTTCAGTCTGTGCAGCCAATGTGCTGAAGACGGTGTAAATTGTCTTTTTTTTAGTTCATCCAAAAATTTCCTGGAGTTAACACTTCCAATCTACTGGAGTAATGAGCAATCATTACATGGTTTTTCATTATGGTTGAGACGCCATATATATAAACTGAGTATTTTATGTATAAGTACCAATGTTCTTGGTCCTCAATGGACTCCATAGAATATAAGCCAAAGATCTACAAGCGTAAGCAATTGTATATTGATAGTTTTCAATAATAGCATAGACTTTTGACCTTTTATTTAATTAAACGAGAGTATTTCATTGATTTATATGGATGTTTTTGATCCTCAAAGGTTTCCTCGAATATAGGCCATAAGATCTTGTTCGGCTTCCAGTTGTCTATTGATAGTTTTTAGTTATAAAACAGCTAAACCATTCACATGAGTAAACGGAGTATTGTTTTGATTCATACCGATGATCTTGATTGTACAAGTCGGGTTTTATTTATGGTACAGTTTTGAAACTCTACGTTTAACTAAACTAAGAGTGCCCGTTGAACTCAAACATTCGTAGGGGGAGATCCCCCAGTACCGGACACTTAAGCCAATAAATTCATAATTCGAAAAATATTGTTTTTATGGGCTCGTGTTTCCCATTTATGATAAATATTATCATTTTTATAGTGTACAAAAATAAAATTGAAAATATAAATATGTATTTTGACATTGCATTTTGAAAATGTATTTCAGTACCAAATTGATCGATCTTGAAAGGTGGCACCCAATACCGGACACGGTCTGGAAATGCCTCGAATGCTGTAAATTTGAACATCATTGAATGTGTACACTATAGGAATAGTTTATAATTACCAATTCAATGCATTTGCAACATTTACAAGAATAATTTGAGTTTTTCTTAGTTTGCAAGATGCCTATAAAAACCTCTTCCATATATGATGAAAAATAGCACATTTTACGATGTTGTTCTGAATGTTCATTCTTTTTAATTTTATTGCAATTTTGATACCATGATCAACGGAACCCATGAAAAATGAAAGTATTATGAGACACTGACGCAATAATTACAAAGATATCATATAACAAATCAAGCTGTCCGAATCTGAGGGACAGGGGGTGCTTAACGAAAATTGTAATTTGTCCATGTTTAGTTCAATTATGGTACAAAATACATTCATACTATCAAATTAGGATTATGTTCGATCATGCTTGCGTGATCCAAAGTATTTTTTCATATTTAAAATAATTACTAAATAGGCTCAAAATTAAGAGAATACGTCAAATATTTAAACATTTTCAAACTTTTCTACTTTTTTAAAAAGGCATGCATATTTCAAGGATGTGTTATTCTACGCAAACATTAGTCTACATAATAGCTTTCTTTTCTACTAATACACCATCATGATTGGACCACAATTTCTCAATGTTTCGACTTTGTCCGGTATTGGGTGCTGTCCGGCACTGGGGGATCTCCCCCTACAGCTTTATAATATGAATATTCTGGATGTGTACTGCTTATGAAACTAAAAGTTATCATCCTGGTAGATCTTGTTGATCTTAAGGTATATCTTTTCGCAGTTAAATCAGTTAAAAGTTTTTGAATTTCATGACTTAGTTAGTACAGTTAGGTCTCCTATTAGATACTATCACCCACTTTACGCCCATTGCATTTGCTCAGCTGTCATTTAATCGGTTTTGGTAAAACTCAACATTTAATAAGCTCATAGTATGTGCCAGCTTCTAACAAAAAACAAGTTCATACTACTAAAATCGGCTGAGAAATTGCCGTGGGAGGAAAGTGGGTAGATGTGATTTTAAAGTCCTATATTCCAGGAAGTTCTTGTATAGCTCAGAGCATCACTTTAAAACGATACTACAATACATCATCAAAAGCAACAAATTGCTGAACTTCTATGCATATGCAAAGATTATCAAAGCTTCATAGATAACCCTTTGAGACCCGGAGAATATACTCCAGAGTATTCTGAAGTTTAGGACTGGTATGGCTCATAATATTATTTCATATTTCATAGATTAAACACGTCTCAAGCAAACTACATAGCAAAAGTTATAAATATTTCCTCGAACTTATCATTTCAATACAATATTTTCCATTTTATCGTATTGACTCAATCTACGTATTTCGTAAAAATTTACGTATATTAAATTAACGTAAAAAAGTCTTCGTAAATTGAGGTTTTAGTATAATGCCCTTTAGATCCAGACACACATTAACAGCTGATCTGGTGTAGTAGTCAACGAAACTCATGCAAATGTTCATTTTTTAAAATGAAACGAATGAATAAAGTCTTATTTTTGATTTTAAAATATTTTGTTTCAACAAACGCATAATAAAAACGCGAAAAAGCCACTGTCATCACTGTTAGGCGAGAACAATAATAAATAAAAAAAAATGATGTTGATTTCAGGTAGAAAATAAGTCATTATTACCGAAACATCTCTTTGCTCCGTATAAAACAACTCTAAACACGACCCATCCGAACCTTCCCAGAATTGAGAGTGCGCATGCAATTCTTTGAACATGTTTGCCAACAGCGCTGAAATCAATCGAAATTTGCAGAATCAGGTGACTTTAATGATGCCTAATAATGGGTTGAGCTCCAGAGCTGACGAAAACATATCAGCAATATCTAATTAAGATGCACGAATCTTATACATGCAACAAAGCATGGCCATAACATATTATAAAGCACATTTCCATCCTTTTTTTATCCTTTTCTTCGTCGTCGCTTACATGAACACCAACTGGACAAGATCGCGTGCTTTGCTACTTTGTACATTTGTGGTCAACTCGAACAGTAAGTATCTGTTTGTCTGCCCCGCTAAGCTTTTGTAGTTCTCTTTGTTACTGCTAACCGGTGGCATTTAAACGACTAAATCACCGCTTGAGACAAAAGCAAAAGTCACATGCTCAATGCTGCATACGGGATAAGTTCCTCCTTTGTCCTGCGGCTCATAACGGCCATCGACGGCTTCGTCTACTGAATGGGCGAGCGCAAACTTTTCCGTCCACTTCGGGTGGGATTTAAAGCCACTGGGAGGTCGATAACACATGATCCGATCCACCCACCATGACCGCACTCACTCACCCACTTCAGTTCATAATGCGAGAAAGCACCGTAAATTGATATTTTGAGTGCGTCTTATGAATGATTCATACCTTGCATCCATATGGATGGATGCATGGCAGCATGATTGGCCCTCTGCACGCGCCACTGACTGACTGCATGCATTTTCATTAGCAACGGAATTGAGCTGCGTGGGGTACTCAGATATGATTGCATGCGTTCTCTCAAACCACACAGCTGTTGACTTCATGAATGCTGTGAGATTGGGTGTGATCTGATCGAGAGTTTCATGCTTTCTTACGATCAATCACCCTTCAAGTTTCAAAGGCTCTCTTTACCAGGATATTCTGGTGAAAATTCCGGAGAAACTCTTGGAAGAACTCGTGCAATCCATGGAGGAACTTTTGGAGGAATTCCTAAAGGAACTCGGGGAGCAACATCTGGAGTAATTTTTGAAGGATCTCCTGGAGGATTCCTGGAGTAATCCCGGGAGAAACTCCTAGAGGAATTATTGGAGGGACTCGTAGAGGTTTTACTGAAGGAACTCCTGGATGAATTCCAGGAGATATTGCTGGAGGGATTCCCGAAGGAGCTTTGGAAGATTCCTGCAGGAAATTCTGAAGGAATTCCTGTAGGATCTTCTGAAGGAATTCCTTAACTCAAGAGCGGTCGCGCATTCAGGCATCTCCAGCACCACCTCGCTCGTGTTGTGTGTGAAAAGCGACCTTTCCTCAGGGTGCGTGTACTCAGTACACGCATGCGACCGATCTTGGGTTAAGGAACTCCTGGAGGTATTAGTGAAGAAAATCTTGGAGGAATTCTAGAAGGAAACCCTGGAGAAAATCTTGAAAGATCTCTTGTAGGAACTTCTGAATGAACTCTTAAAGGAATTCCTAAAGACACTCCTGGAGGATTTGCCTGAAGAAACTCCTAAGGATTTCGTGAAAGATCTCCTAGAGGAATTTCTTGGATGAATTCTTGAAAACACTCATAGAAGAATTTCTAAAAAAACTCCTGGAAGAATCCCTTAGAAACTCCTGGAGGAAATCTTGGAGTAATTCCTGGAGGAACTCCTAGAGGATTTTTCTGAAGGAACGATTTCCTGATTACTAGAGGAATTACTGGAGGAGCTCTTGGAGGAATTCATGTAGGCACTCCTGGAAGAATTCCTGATAGAACTTTTTAAGGAATTTCTTCAAGAAGATACTGAAGAAATTCATGGGAGAATTCATGGAGGAACCCTTGAAGAATCCCTGAATAAACTCCTGGATGAATTTCATGAGCGGCCTCAGGAGGAATCCCTAAACTATCTTCTAGAGGAATCCCTAAAGAAATTCTAGGAGGAATACCTAAAGGATCTTCCAAAGGAACTCCTGAACCTGAAGGAATTTCAAACTCTGTTAGTCTCACAATTTTTTGAAAGCATTACCGGTCGAACGACGGTCGAACAAAGGCCGAAGGATTTCCAGAATCGATAACTCCGCAGCTAATCTTTAAAGTGCCCTTATCAACTTCATTCTCAAGGAATTTACAACAGTCAGCCAAGCAAGTCTCTGTTTGTTCATGGAATCCTTCAACAACCTAAATCTCCAGTATGGGTGATACATATAAAAAGACAATTTACACCGTCTTCATCATAGGCTGCACAGACTGAACAATCACTAACATTAGGCAACGGACAGCACGAAACAGCCCAGTGATGATTTTTTCCTTTGACGAAAAGTTTCCACTGACAGGAGCGGAAATCGAACCCACACTTCGTAGCACAATACGTCTAGACGTCTGACGCCGCTAATCACATGGCCATGAAGCCCACAAAGGACACAAGAATTAAATAGGAAAACAAATAATTTGCCAATAAATTGGTTCCGGGTATTAGCATGGTATATTTCCAAAATCAAACCACCACTCAAAACATCCTTCAAGAGTATTTTTATAGAAAATCTAGAGATATCATTGAAGGTGATTTATTCAAAGAGTGTTTGGAAGAGTTATTGGAAATATTGCGGATAATACATGTATACTCTGGAAATGTTCCTTGGACAATAAGAAAAACCTTATGAAATTTCGATGGGAGATTCCACAAGAACAACTAAAAGAGTTAATAAATTAATATTAATACAGAGACCTCATGTGAATTTACGAGTGGAATACTGAAGGTTTCCTGGGATGAATTTTCCGGAAACCCTCTCTGGAAACACTGGGAGAATCTTTGGCCGTTTTCTAATACTTCTGAAGACATTTCTGTACGGATTTATTGAAGTATTGTGTAACATCCTAAAATGATCCGGTGGTCGTAAGGAACAGGATTCCTAAACTAACTTATCTAACTTTTGCACAGTTGTTTGGTATCCCCTGCGCATCCCCAGGCATGGAATATTAAGAAGAATTCTGGAAACAAATCTGATGGAATCACTTAGAAGAATCTGAAGAAATTACTGCATACACCACTTGAAAAACTGCTTTTAGCTATGCCTGCATTAATTTCAGGACGAAACCAAGAAGGACTGCCTGGAAAAAATAAAGGAGGAATCCAAAACGTTTGCCAATGGTCTGAGGAAGCATAGGAAACTACAAAAACAAATACCATGCAAGATTCTAAGGAAACTCTCAATTTATTTAAATCATCACATTAAAAACAACAACAAGAAATCATAGGAGAATCCTTGGAGTTGTTGGTAAAGGAATAGCTAGGAAAACTACCGAAATGATTTGTTGGCGTACCATTTGGGCAATATTTCCTGAAGAATTCTTGAAACAAATTCTAGATTGCGGTATAAAAAAACTTCTGAATATCTGCTAAAATTTCTTAAAAACCGTTCAAGAAATAGAAGATTACAGAAACGTCAGCTAGATTATTACCCGAGTGAAAGTGAATAACTGAATGACTAAGCTAGTTGTATACTTTGGTGATTTCAGAGTTATAATTCCAGAAATTTGCTTCTGAATAAACAGGAGAAACTCTTTTGTTATTATTCTATGTTATTATATCTTAATTCAACCGAGTCCCTACATGGTAATTACCAATAATGTATTTGAAATTACTTAGAAATTTACTTCCGCTCGATTACTAGGTTCATTAACCTAGCTTTTTCGTCCAAATACTCTTTAAAAAATAACCAGAGAAAATGCCTTACATTCAAATTTCTTGGAGTAATTGGTAATGTTAAAACTAAAAGAAATCCAAATAAAGTTTCGGTGATAACTCCTAGAACAATTGTTGGGAGTGTTTTAGCAATTCTTCAACGTAATTTTGGAAGATGCTCTGGATATAAAAGGATTGTAAGGAAATATCGTTTAATCTGCTTAGACTCAGTTTTTTACTTTGGACATGATTTTTATCTGTTACTTTTCACCTTACAGGAGAGGAATTGGAAGCATACCTTAAAATTGTATCAGGCAGTCATCGAGTTCAATATCTTTGTGATGAAAGCTTCTTAAACATCAACGATGGGGTGAGATTCTTCATACACCTTGTCTCCAGCATTCGCCCATATCAAATAATAGAATGGGTTCATACCTGGATCATTGGAGATTTGAACAAATTTTGGAGAGCCGTGATTGAACCTTCATATAAGTGTGATTAACGGCTCTGCTTTGCTTAAAACCTATGAGCTAGTATTGATATTAGTCCTCTCTAACCGAAGGAACCAATTTCTACCTTAAAAAACTGGTATAGACTACTGTATTTACTTTTTAATAAACCTTAAAAAAATGAAGGCATATCAAGCCCATAAGACGCAAATGTCCTCAAAACTATGACCTTGGAAAAATATGTTATGGTGACCACGGGAAGCACGTTCTCTAAGAACTCGTCCATCCTCTGATACCAAAAAAACTAATATATTCAACAAAAAAGAGTGATTTTCGAAAGTGGAAAATTTATCACCGAGTATACGACAATCAGTCGCTGTTTCTAACTTTGAGCGAACAAAACCTTCAAACTTCTTTGTTTTATTACATTATTGAGGACAGTAAGAAAAATATGACAAAAATTGTCCTAGATAGCGAAGTTATGTCAGAAAATACTAAAGTAATCAGAAATTAGATTAGACTCACAAAAACAACGAAAATAATGCTTGTGGATGCTGAATTCACGTTCAAACCATTTTCGCATTTTTTATGGGCCATACTATACCTCTCAAGAATCTCAATTTATGCGAAATTTCATGGAAGAATCAATGGAGATGTTTTAGTGAAATCCGTCAAGGAATAATCAAAATACTTCTTAACACAATTTATCAGGAGAAGGCCCAGAAGTAATCATTATTATTATCCAATGCAGACACGCAGGATAAATACTTGGAGTTACCTCTAAAGGATTAATTTTCAGATGAGTAGTCGATGAAAAACTATCTAAAAAGTTAAAATCGATGCTTGGTTCAGATTGTATAAAATGGTGAGGCCTATAAACCTGGGTGATTTATTAGAAATCAAAATTTATGAAAAAACAACAGGCCAAATTTAAATCTAGCCCAATTGAATGACCAAACATAAGGGATAATCAAGGGGCCCCGATCACCGATTTAGGACTCTGACAAAACGTATTCATGCCATGTCCATTTTGATTTTAGGGTCTTAGAATGTTTTCTACAAGCCATTTCAAATTATTATTTCTATGATAAATTTTTACCGTGAGTCTAGGGCCCCTAGCAGCTCGGGGCCCGGTGCAGACCGCATTCATCGTACCCCCTAGCTACAGTACTGCCCAGTAAGGTCGTTAAGTAGAGAAAAATAAAGTATTGCAAAGTAACAAAACCCTCCTCTGGTGCGTTTTATCTTTTTCACAAACGTTGATAACTAACAAACAAAGACAAATCTGTCACCTCTCTTCATATTGGTAATGCACAGAGAACTACCCGACCAATGGATTACAACAAAACTGTAGCACAATTATATCAAGATTTGTAACAAGTCACAAATTTTATTTGATTTTTGTTAGAAGCACTTTGGGTTGATGGAGGAAATTACAACATAACTAAAATAAAATCAGTTGTAATAACAAAGGCTGTTTCAATTGTGTACCAATTTTGAACATAATTATAACACAATTTGCTATAGAAAAATTGAGAAAAAATAATTTTAACAAATTTTGTTATAATTCAGTTATGGAAAATAACAAAATGAGTTGAAGTTTTGTTTGATTTGTAACATAGTGAGTTACATTTTTATAACATATTTTGTTTGAATTTTGTTTAGTGTAGAGGACATTTTGTTATATATTTTGTTATCTTAACTACTAAGCAGCCAAAGTTATAACATATTTTGTTAGAAAAAAAAACGCGCTAACTGAGTAACGAAATCTATTATAACTCTGTTGTAAGCCACTGGTCGGGTCACAACTACACACACATGACAACGAATATGCTGTCAACCGTGCCTCCACCGAAGAGCAGGCTTGGGAACTGTGATCACAATTTGCCACAGTTCATCGATTCTGCCAGTCAACCAAAACACAAAGCAGCAGCAGCATCAATACCATCAGGCGTTGCGCTGCCAACGGTTCACACAATGCTTGACTGTATTTGTCTCTCCACTATGACCGTTTTTGGGCAGCCATCTCGAGGTGAATGATTGAAAAAAATGTTAAATCATTCTATCGCTAATATTTCGTTTGTGTTTTCAACTAATTGAAATCTATTAACGCTAACAGCAAGAGCACAATCATTCCATTGCGATACATACAAACAAGTTCAATTTCATGCTGCCTTTATCGAGCAAAAATGCAAAACCCCGAAAACCGGAAAAATCGTGTCACCACTGTGCTCGAGTCATTTCGCATTCGGGTTTGAAAAAAACGTTGAGAAGAAGAAGATTACAGTTTTGAAGAGCCGTGACATTTTTTTGTTTTGAACGGTCATGGTTTGCTTTGGATTTTGATGGTCGTGTAGAAAAATGTGAATGTCGAGGTGGTAAATTTTTGCTACAGTACATTTCCCATACCTGCCGAAGAGTCCCAAATATCGTTGCCGACGATATTTTTTGACAGCTCGGTAACACCCCGGTTTGACCCCACCCCATTTTGGTAGCTTTGATGTGAATGCTCACATATAGAACATGTGAAAGTTATTCAAAACATAACCCGGTCGGGCCCCAAGCTAACGAAAATTATTTTTTTTTGCGAAAATTGCATTTACTTTATGCGTAAATTTGTCAACATTTCGAAACAACGATTTCAACGGTTAAGAATGACACTACCGAAAATTCATGCCCATTGGCGTAGGAACAGGGCCTAGCCCCCTCCAGAGTCATCCAGCCCCCCCCCCCCCCAGAATTTTTGATAATAATAAAAATAAAAATGGAAAAAAATAACATAGCGCAAAATTTTCTGGATCAATGTACATGACTTATGTTGTTATTCACAAAAATCTCTTCACTAGTTACGTTATTTTATGTTTTACTATAGTGGGAAAACTTCGATTGTTTTACAAAGCATCAGCGTGGCGGTTCTGACTTCGGTGACAATTGAAGGCTTTATCGTCCGGCCATCGTTCGATTAGTTAATGTTAGAACTAGCTTGCTGGCATAAAGCAGCATATTCACTGCATTTTGATTTCGCATGTTTTTGGAGGAAAACCTGCTCGAGGTGTCCGTTGATGATGATTTCCCTTATGAGAATTAACTAAAGAAATCCATACATTAACTTCACCTCGTATGATGTCCAAAAGAAATAAAACAAAATATAGATAAAATAACTAATTACTATTTTTTCAGACAATACATAGCGAGAATTTTTGATGAAATATAAGGATTGACATTCAAGGAATTTCAGCACGGCCAAGTTTTCTTCAGACCTGGTTTGAAAAAAATGTAGCAAAATCCACTTAAATGTTTTATTCCAGCAATAAATTCTCTCTTTGATTTTGATTCATTTTTTTTAAGTATTTTTGCATGAATAAATTTATGTCGTAAATTATTTGATTAATTTCCAATAGATTTGTAGCAAAACTTTTCAAAAAACTTTTAGATATTCCTTATAGAATTTTAGTAGAATGAATTGTGACTTCAGAACTTTTAAAAATCTCTTGTAAATTAGTCAAAAAATAATGTGGGACTTGTTCATACTTTCAAAGCGAATTCCTCCTGGTGGACATCCATCCCTTCTATGTCTATTTTTTATTAGCAAATTGATTCCGGAAAATGTTCCCTTATTCACCTAAAAATTGAAAGATCAGTTTTCCCTTGCATTTTTTTTTCATAAAATTATTGATTCTGCCGAATCTAATACTGAGATATTTTTCTGAATGTTCTATTGGAAATTCTTCTGTGAATTTCTTTAGATAATTTTCCCAAAATTTATATTACAAATTTTTCGGCGAAGTTCATCAAAAGTCATTGACAAATATTAACAAAATACTTCACGAATTACGTCAAAAATTCTTCTATTTTTTCCTAGAAATTTTGCTTCAAATCACCGGTTTATTCAAGAATTGAAAAGAAAATTGTTTTTGAAATGTGTCTTGCTTTCGAATCTTCAGAAGAAATATGTTGAAAACCCCCAGAAAACTATTGCTTCAGAAATTATCATAGCGGTAAAGTAATCCAATTATTGGCAGAATCCCTATTCTTGGTTTGAATGTTTGTGCAGTAAGAGGGTGGAATTTCATAATTATATAAAATTATATAAAACCAAACGTCAATGGAAGATAAATTTCAAGGATAATTTCTAAAGAAGATTCTGATGGACCTTCTTGAGAAATTTGTTTTATTTATAAATTCATTAGAGAGGTTTTAACTATCCTGTAATTTACCTCTAGAGAAAAGATTGAAAATTATAGGAGTTTTGATTGCAGAATTCTTATACGTATGGTTCTTGATTCCTGAAAGCCCATCAGGAATTCCTCATCAAATTTTCAAAGTCATGCAAAAGTTTCTCGTAAGATTTAAATCCATTAAAATCTTACGTTACAAATTTCACCTCAATACATCTTTGATAATGTTTTTTAAAAATACGGGTAATATTTTCGTGTTAAACTTCTTCAGAACTACAAAATAATCGATAATAGACTCTTCAAAAAAGTTTGGAATTTTCTAAGGTAGGAAAAATGAATTCTACATCAGTATGTTCACCATAGTATCATGAACCTTCAGAGTGCATACAAAATAATATCTAAGATTTTAGTTACAAATGTCTCAGTTAAAATTCCATCCGTTTCAACAACAATCATTTTCGATTATTAAAGACGAAGAAAAAAGCAAAAAAAAAACTTTTATGTAATAAATCCTACAAGGACCATTTATGTTTTTCTGCGAGGTATAATGTTAACCAGTTTCAGATATTCTATGGTTCAATTCTTAAATTTTTCGACAAGAATTTAGTATTTTTTTCCGCATTATATTTGAGCTGCAAAAAAAACAATACCAAAAAAGTTTTTTCAAACCTTCTTTTGTATGTGTTACTTTTAGAAATCTAATATAGAGTGATTAGTAGAGGAATTTGTAAAGCAATTTCCGAAAAAATATTGAGATATTCCTGAAGTGGTTTTTGAAACAAAAAATAGAGTGGATAAATTTTTAAAAGTAATTTGTGGAAGAATCCTAAGATTACCATTGCAATATGCAAAAAAATGGAGTTATTTCTAAAACCTTAAAAAATACTTGATGGAACTTCTGGAGATATTTTTTGAGAAGTTCAAGAATAAATTGCAAAATCTTAGTAAATCTGGTGAAAATTTCTGTAAAAAAAAATTACCAAAAGAATCGTTAGTGCGGCCTAAAGAATATAATCTCTGGTAAATTTTTCGCAAAAATATTAGGGAAACAATAAGAAATCCCTGAACAAATTACTCAAGAACTCTTTGAGTATTTTTGCGGAAGAGTTTTTGAAAGAAAAGTTGAAATATTCTGCGTTAAAATTATTTAAACATTTATTAGTTAGGCATTTCTGAACAATAAAATACATTTTCGAGAGAGATATGAAGGAAGGCGATATGTTGCTCCATGATTTTAAAGAAATATGAAAATAATGTCTATGAGAACTTCTCTGAGAAATCATGAGTAACATTTTCCCAATTGAATTATTTTTAATGGTCCATGAAATTCTTGTGGAATATTATGAGGAATCCTTACGGTTACAGCTGGAAGAGTCAATATTTGTTTTGCAGGAAGTCTATATAATTTTTTTCTGCGATTTTTTTAAGGTGAAGGTTCATTGAGCACGTAAACATAATGTTGCCACCCACTCGATCCACCCGCTAAAGCACCCTCTCGAGCCACCCAACAAGGCGGAGCACAATGTTATGTGCGTCGGCCAAAAATGAATCATCATGTTTCATGTATACCTCCACCAACAAAATTATGTAGGTAGTGATACACGTTTCATACAAAGGTATTATTGTCGATATGAATTCATCAACAACTTCATAAAAACTCAAAATCACAATTTATTTCATTTGGTAGTGAAAACATGTTTTTTGACCAAAATTATAAGCATTTTTCACACCATGCGTGTGTTGTTTACTATTTTTGGCAGTTTTCTCCTCTCTTCTCTCGCTTCTCACGGACGGAGAAAGTTGCCATCAGTATGCATTTGAATTCGACAGTCAATTGTACTGTAGATTATCTTATACTCATTTTTGCTGTTAAATTGCGTCGTACATTGTTTTTCTCACGCATAAAAATGTTTTGCAACACTTTTGACATTGTACACCTTTTGAGTATTATGAAATTGTAAAATACGTGGTTGTAGCAAGTGTATAAATATCCAAACAATTCTAATTGCAAACATAAAAACTGGCATCACTTCCAATCAGTGAGAGCGGCGCATCCGAATCATAAATAATGTTGGCTCAGTGAATTCGCGTTCCGGTGCTGTTTTCGAGCACAAATTGACTAATATAAGTGATTTATTGCTCCCTGGAGAATCGTTCGTGAATAATCAAAGTGTTTCAAGTATCGCATTAGATTTTTGAATTACTACGGTGAGTAGAAATACGATTAAAAGTGAGTTTTAGAACGGGCACCGAAAAGCCAGCAAACAATATCTCGGTGCGTGAAGAAGAAGTGATTCGGAAGTGCGTGGTATTTTACAACACAAATCACAGCAATAACTACGTCTTTGCATTCAAAAACTGGTGATTTGTTAAAAACATATTATGGAATGCTTTCAGTTAAGAAACCACCGCTCTACAATAAGGTTAGTAACTTCAAATAATCATTTTTTGTGATCGCTCTCCAAAACACTGTGAGAAGCGTGGGAGGAGGGAGCGGAGAGCGAAGGGGAAAGTAAGGTGCCATATTAGAGGCCATTTTGATACTCATGGGGATATGTCCATAAACAACTCTGCAGAGAAGCATTAGGAAGAACTTCAAAAGCAATGTTGGAAAAAACTGCAGGCAAACTTTCCGAAGAATTCGTGGAATGAATCCTTGCTTGGTGATCTTGAATACATTTTCGGTGAGATTCCTAAAACTTTTTGGAGAAAAGTAATTTCTGAAAATCCTAAACAAACTATTAATGAACACAAGAGAATACTTTAAATAAACAATTGGGATTTATATACAATACGTACGTAGGGGACCTCACAGGAGAAATTATTAAAAGAATTTCTAATGCATTCTCTGGTGGAATTCTTTAAGAGATTTTTTGAGCAAGTCGATAGAGATTCTTCGAGAAATTTTCTGTTGACATCAGAAAGTCTAGGAATGTTTTTTTCGTGAATCCCAGGGCGAAATCAGTGAGAACTGGTAAAGGTGTTCTTGGAGAAAACACTGAAAAGTACGAAAATAATTAATGAAGATATTCCCGTATGACTTTTCTCTTCAAAACACATGGTTGATACCTGAAAAGTTCATGGAAGAATCACAAAGGAAATTTCTTGTTAGGTTTTTTTACTAGAACTTTCGAAGGATTTTTGATTGGATTACGAAAAGAATGAAATATTTGGTACCGTAAAATGGGGTATCTTTGATAATGCGGGTAACTTTGATAGCGCGTAACCCACCACATACCAGGGTTGCGATGGATCTTCTTCGTGAACAATGATCGACGCATCTTCGCGATCCAACATTCGCCAAAATTCATTTTTCATTTTTGCGTCACGAAGAGCATCGCAAAAAGCGAGCGGATGCAACGGCGAAGAAGCAAAATGAACACACCGATAAGTGGTTCGCGAAGCCTTTCCACTCGTAGGATTCATTTATCCACGCGTTGTTCATTCTCGTGATTTATTGCAAGCTTGCTTCTTCTCGTAAAGTCAAGCAAACACTCCACGCTAAGCCAGCTCCACGCAGCTCATGTGTTAAAACTACACAGAATGAGGCAACCAATGCAGAACTGGCTGCGACTGAGTGAAAATTCTGAGTAGGTCGCACTCATTCTGTGAGTTGCCGTCGTTTTGGCCTTCTGCTGTCCGGGATCGATGGAAACGGAACTGTCAATGATATCCCGCGTGGCAGCAAAGTTGGCCGTTGGTAAGATGGGGAGTTTTCTGAGATGTTTTCTAGCGAAAAGCCGGAAGATGGTCGCAAATGCGAAAGTTTTTTCCCTATTTGCTTCCGCTTCGGCTATTCAAATGAAAAAATCTCTGAAAATCTTTAAAATTGGAATGTTTTTTTTTATGTTTTCAGAAGCAAAACAAAAATGGAAACGAATTCCGCATTCCAAGCGTTCCTCCTCTGTGCGCAATTCACTCATTCAGTTTTGTTTACCACCGTTTGCACAAAACTGTGTACAGCCCCTTTGCACAGAATCTGTGCTGCACGAAAAGAGGCCAATTTTGTGCGTTTGGCATTCATTTTTGAGCGGAGCAAGTTTAGCGTGATTGTTACAAGCCCGCATGAAGATGATCGAAATGAATATTTTCCTGTTCTTCGCGAAGAGCAGGCAGCGTGGATCGTACCGTTCACATTATCGAGCGATGGAAAATCACCCGATGATAGCGTCGGGAGAAACAGCGATCTGAAAATGAAACACGAACGAATGAAGCGCCCGAACGGTTGTTTGTGTTTATTCGCAGATTCTGTTTTGATGCCTACGAAAATTCATCGTGCCTCGCGTTTCCGATCGTTGTTCAGCAACATTGCCACATACTAAACGAAATATCATAACTTCTGTTAATCAGTTGCGCAAAACGAATGCAAAACTGAAGAATATAAGTATGACACTTCACGTAAGAGCGGTTTTCATTTGAATCAAGAACATTTGAGGCTTTTTATACGAATATTGATAATTGACACAATTTTAGCATTTTCGAAACGCTTACAAACAATCTGTTCTATGATCACTATTTGATGTAGTTTTGAATATTTGACCACTTATCTTTGACAGCCTAGTTATAATAGAACTTGAATACGGTCTCAAATCTCTTAGCGAAAAGCATTTTCACAAATTGGGACCATTTTTGTAATCTAAGGCAGAAATTTCCATATGGCGTTAAACGCCTAGAGGTATGCAATGCCCTACAAATGTTCTTTATTCATTCAATTTTGTTTGAATTATGCTCCATTATCAAAGTTACCCCAAAACAGAAAACCAACTTTCGATTATATGAAAAATTATATATCCATTCAAAATAAATCTTATGGCAATCTGTCAACTGCAATCGATAGCAAGGATGCCAGGACTTGTTTTAAAAATATAAATTATAATTATTTGAAACAGCATGCACAAATATTCAAGTTTTCTTCGAAAAAACTATCAAAGTTACCCCGTTTTACGGTACCGTAAATTGAAATTTACAAATATTACTGATATGTTGCGAAATGAGACAAAACAACAAATAAATAAGGGGCTGTCCATTAATTACGTAAGGGTTTATGGGGGGAGGGGGGGTCTGAGATTTCTTACGCGCCATACAATTTATTTTTGATTTTCATACAAAAAATCTTACCATGGGGGGAGGGGGGGTTGAAAAACCCCGAAATTTGTCTTACGTAATTAATGGACCGCCCCTAAAATCAATACAAATTTGTTAAAACTAAGAAATTTGTAACTCGTGATTATTGCGACCGACTTTACTTGTGTAAAACAAGTATTTGCTGGGCCCCCCTCCAGAAAAAAATCCTAGCTACGCCAATGTTCATGCCTCACATAAATTCTGCAAGTGATATGAGCAAGTAATAATTCGTTGGCAAAACTTTCATAAGAATGTTCAATTAGACAACTTAATGTTACGAATTACTGTTAAGAATGAAGAATTTCATTAGAAAATTGCCCACACCACGGTTCGAGGTGTTTTCAATTTTAATATAAGGTACAGTGGGGGAAGTGTAGCAGTGGGGTAAGTGGATCATTTGTCCATATTAAGCATAAATACTTGAATATGTTGAATGTTTTCGCACCATTGCTTCGTTTTAGGTTACATTCTTACGTCCACACTAATACTATTGCAAAACTGGTAATACACGTACACTAACACAAACAAACTTATTAGCTGCAAAAATCAAATAATTTCAAAATTGTTTTCTATCATTCAAAAATCTATTGCATCACTGTCTAAAATCGAATACTATTAGTTTTTTCAACACATGGTGAGCATTTCAGTTCTAATTGAGTGAATCGCAATGAAAAATATGTGATTTTTAAAAATAAATACTGATATATTGGACATGGTACCCTTCCCCCTACATTTTAATGGGATGGGGTAAGTGGATCAAGCATTGTTATCGCATATTACCAGACTGCTAATGCGAATTTGAATTAGTTTGATTATCCTCAAATGTTGTTTTCCTTCAACTTTTTTCATTCCTAGCTTAAATTTGTCAAAGTTCCATAGAAAAATTGAATTGATCCACCTAAAAGTATTTTGAATCTTTCTTTCTGGTATGAAAAATATAAAAAAATAAATATTGCAAAATTCAAACAAAACTTTTCGTGGATTATCTGAGCTGAATTATGAAAGAGCAAAATAAACAAATTTTCCAATTTAAAGCATATTATCGTACCTTATTTGATGATATAAATTGTTCTAGACAGATGGTACAATTATATTCATGAATAGAATAAATAGATTTCAGTTCGTTAAACAAAAATAAATGTAACTAATATTTTTAAACTACGAGTGTTTTTCGAAAACATCATTAGGAATAATCCTACAATACTTCTGTATACCTTATGAGAATAAAACAGATGGTTTTTCTCCAAATTATTCTAGTTACAATATTTCTCTTAGTGTGAATTAATGTATAAATATTTTTCATAATATTTTGATAAAATAAAGATACTTTTTAATTTCAAAAGTATCAAAATGTAATATAACTAGCACTAATAACAAGAACGAGAGTAGTATCATTCTTGCTATACATAATTACACCTCATTTGTTTTGAGAATAGACTTTTTTATTGGTGATCCACTTACCCCATCATGGTGGGGCAAGTGGATCATTTGGCGTAAATTTTCAAGTCCTTCATACTCAATACATAACAATCAGAAAAATCAAAGTAATCAACGATTTGCTGTACATGAGTTCCTTATTTGTCATTCACAGAAAAAAGTTTGAATTACATTATTAACGTTAGCTGTACATAACAATGAAGTTGACTATTGATTTTTCTGTATCCACTTACCCCACGGTACCTTAATTCAAAAAGTAAATGACAGCGTTTGGCCCTCATGTTCGGCTTTAGGAGCCATGATTTAAGTAAGTAACAACATTTTCAATATTACCAAGCTCTGTTGACATAGGTGATCAATGTTACCCCATATAAGCAATATTTAAAAATATCCTAAAACATTTTTCCAAACATTCTTAAATCTTTCAAAAAACAAAATACAGTATATAACCACGAGCTATTGGTGGCAGTTCTTGTTTTAAAAATACAAAACTTGCATTATTTGCATTTCCAAACGAAGTATTTAAGAAATATCCAAAACAAATAATCAATGTTACCACGATTCACGGTACTGTGTACCAATGACTGTTTTACAGCGAAAGCATTGTAAAAATTCATTCAACAATTATCACGATTCGCAAGCATCGGATCTACTCTTCGGTACAAGAAAGATAAAATTCACTCGACTGCACTCAGTTGCTCTCAATCCAGACCAAGATACTCATTAGCTTTGCTCCAATCGACAGTCAACGTCTTCATCCACACTCGCGGCGAGTGCAATCAAACACCTTCCGCAAAACCGTCGTCACTCACCGACGCTGACTGGCACACACAAAGTGCTCAATGTACCGAGCTGCGGTTGCGATTAGCTCTCGCAAACCGAAACGACCGATAGACCAGCAGCAGCCGCAGTCAGTCTCCATGCGCGATAAAGCGCCTCGCCGTTGAACCTCATTCAGTATTCATCGTGAGTCGACAGTGCGCGGATCGGTGCGGAAGTTGCGCGCGCGCCTCGATTCCAACCCATTTGGCGCTGCATTTGCACTTTATAGAATAATAGACAACCCGACAGGAACTGGGTGCAGTCAGCTGAGAGGGAGACAGAGTAATTAATCGCACAAGTGCAAGTAACTTTCTTCTGTTCATCCGGTCGCAATCTCTAGCAGCAAAGTTCTGTTTGACGAGTTCGGTTGGTGTTCAACGAGTGGTTCTTATCGGTGCGAAACGTGAAGTAATGGATGATTTAAGTTCCCGCAAGGTCGAACTCGGAGCAGCTGCTGACCTAAATCAGCCTTTTCTCCTCGCTTAGTTCGTTGCGTTGAAGTTGGCTTGCAGGACAGGCTCTGCGGTTTGTAGCTGTGGATGAGCCCACGCCTTTGCAGCGCAAGATTCAAGTCAGTGCGTCGACCGCAAAGATTGTGTGTTGGTAGAAAGGCATATACGAAGACATCGCTCGGATCAAGTTCCAAGTCCACGGTGCAACGGTGAAGATTACCGCAGGGAATGGTCGGGAAGCGAAACGAAACGATAAGATATTGTGTTTATTCAGTTTGTGAAAATAATTGCATTCGAGCGTGAATCAGTTTTACAAGTCAAGGAGACCACTGAGTGCAGTGCACCGCGTGTCAGGGTGTAAGTCAAGTTACGGTAGATTAAGGTGCACAGAAGCCTGGGGGTTGTATTTTTAGAAACCGTTGATTGAGCGGTGTAGTGTGGTGGGAAATTTTCGTCTCAATTTGAAGCCAAGGAGCAAGTCGGCAAGAATCCGTGCAATCACGGGAAGGAACGCAAATGTTTGTTGTGAAAGAGGCTGAAGAATAAGTGAAGAAGTGAAAGTTCAATATACCCGAGTCGAGATGGCGGAATCTTACGAGATGTGTAGCACTAGTAGCAGCACCACTAGCAATACTGTCGACGATAGTCCCAGTGGAAGCAGCCGGAGAATTGCAGTTGCTCCTCTGGCCGTAGAGGAGGAAGCGGAACAGTTCAAGGAAGCTGAGCTAATGATTCAGGAGATGGGACAAGATGAGGCAGCAACGGGATTGGTAGCAAAACGTCCCATCACTTTGGGACTGGCACCGCTGAAGATGCCACTGACTCACCCGGGGTTCGATCGTAGTCCCAGCATGGGTGGAGGGTCAACTGCGTCTTCCCTGGCTGCTGCGCGGCTCTTCAAACCGGTTACCATCAGCTTCAAGGATCTTTCCTACTCGGTGCGGACGGGTATCTTTCGAAAAGGTTAGTGCGACGTGTGGGTGGGAAGTGATTAGTGAGTAAAAAAACGCGAATCGATTGTAATACAAGACTTTATTGAGGTCATGATTGTAAGCTTTTTTCTGTATAATTTATTTCGTACAATATCAAAAATAAGTATTCTCATTTTTTTGCCACTGAAATGTTTTTAGATTTGATTAAAGAGGAGCCTTCCTAGGCTCAGTGATAACGTCCTCACCATGCTGAAGGTGTAGGGATTCGATTCCCGGTCGTACCAGGATCTTTTCGTAATGGAAATTTGCTTGACTTGCCTAGGCAAAGAGTATCATTGTGCCTGCCACACGATATATGAATGCGAAAACGTCAACTTTGGCAAAGAAAGCTCTCAGTTAATGACTGTGAAAGTGCTCATTGAACACTAAGATGAGAAGCAGGCTCTGAGGAAGTGTTAATTAGTGTGGGCCAAAATTTAGATTCTCGCTCCAGTTCACTTTGCATTTAGGTCCTATAACAACTGTGCAAAATTTCAGCTCCATCAGGGAAACTATATTTTAGCGCCAGCCGTTGAAAGTTTGTATGGGTTTTACTATGGGAAAACTTACTTTTGCAAAGAAAAATCAACAGAGGTCGCCCATTGACCTCTATAAAAAAATCGGAACACAGACCTAGATATTTTTACAATGAAGAATAGTGCCGAAGACCGCGAAACAATCCGACACTTGTGAAAATAGTTATTCAATTAAAACCTATTGGCAAGGCGACGTTGATTAAAACGTAAAGGAATAACAATAATAACAAAATTGGTCAATATTTCCGAATAAGGACTGTTCATTTTATAAAGTGGACACCTTGTGCATGCTGTATCTTTTTAATTTATCAATGAAATTTCAATCGGTTTTCTGCACATCGTTTGACTAGTATTGTACAATGTAGTGATAATAAAAATTCTCCAAAATTAATTAAATTTCACACGAATATGGAACAACGATTAGAACGGTCGGTTTTTGGAGGTTATCAAAATCAATGATTGTTAGAAATTGGCTGGAAAATTCGACAATTTATATTTTTTATGTTCAAAAAGGGCTTGTTCTTCGAAAGTATCATCAACTAGAAGCCTGATGGAAAAAATCAAGTTATTTTTGGAACAACAATTTCACAGATATAATAACATCATTTTCCCCCTATATTTTTAGAGAAAACCATTTTAAAATTGAAGGGGATCGGTATGAGTAGAATTTTTTTGGTTAAAAGTACGTCCTGACGGAAGTCCTAATATAGTATTAATATGAAAAATGACTTACGCCTTCATAGAGTTACTTATTAAGTCCCCAGGTGACATTTAAAGCACAATAGATACACAATTGCTTTATTCTTAGAAGACCTTTCAAAGTACATTGACAATCATCAAAATTGGCAACACTGCTGTAATAAAATCGACTTCATTTTGCACCTATTATTTTTGTAATATGTTATTCTGAGATTACCAATTGAAATTTTCGGAGAAAACTATTTACAATTTGCTGCAGATCGATAAATATGCGTACACGATTTTAAAAGTATGAGATTTTTTAGTAAAACTACCATAAACAGTAAAATTTGTGCTTAGGACTGTGGTTTAAACGCACGATTTGGCTCTCGTTTGCACAAATATAGTTTATTTAGTAAATCAGACCAGTTTTGAACACGCTTTTTACTTTCCTCTTTTGCTGGGAGTGAAAGGATGGTGTATCAGCAAATTTGGCCATAAATGGGTGCATCACTAAAGTTACCTAATGTCAGAGAATGGTGGAATATAGTTGATTTTTTTTAAAGCTATACACAGTACCAAAAAATGTTGTGATTTACGTCTTTTTGGATGCACATAAAAGAAGCGAGCCAAATGACGTAAATTTGTGTCGGATTGAAATTACATTAGTGTCTGATTCGGGAAATATCGATAACAGTCTTATTGTTTTCGTGTCCTCTAACATGTAAAATTACATTTTTTGTTCAACACATCTTCAAGGACACGTTTTTGTGTCGTTCCATCACTTACATCATGTATCATTCAGTCATAACCAGAATTACGTCCACAGTAATTTTCATTATTTTTAAGAGTGTACCTTTTGTAGAATAGTAAAGGATACAAACATACAATATGTTCATAAAAAATAGGATTTTTGTTTTGCGAAAAATAATGTTAAACTTTGACGGACAGCTTTTCTTAGGAGTTTTTGGAAAAATTATTTGGCTCTTCAACCAAAAGCATTTTCTAAGATCTTATATTTTAATAGTATTGTAGAATAATAGTTGAACGATGCACAGAAAACCGATTACGATTTTATCAATAAATAAAAAAGATATAGCAAAAACAAAGTGTCCACTTTATAAAATGAACAGTCCTTAGTATATGCTTAGTAACATTTTTCACAAGCATAGGAATGCTTTGCGGTCTTCGACAATGTTGTTCATCGTAGAAATACCTACCGAGCTCTGTATCCAGAATTTTTATAGCGGACAATGGGCGACCTCTGACGATTTTTCTTTGTAAAAGTATACAAACTTTGAACGGCTGGCGCGTAAATAAAGTTTCACCAATCGAGCTGAACTTTTGCACACTTGTTTTGGGACCTAAATGCAATCCAAAAAGTGAACTGGAGCGAGAATCTAAATTTTGCATATAACCGTGTCCCAGGCTAGTATTTATGTTTAGTCAATGACTGTGTAAGTGTTTATGTTCCAACTGTGAAAAAAATCTACTTTTCAGATTCTTAATGCGCTTTTAGCATGCATGACGATACTCTATGCCGAGCGCATTGAAAATAAAAACATGCACCGAAATCGGAAATTGGCCTGGGTTCAACTTCAGCATGGTTTGAAGAAAGATAACATTTAGAGGGATTTCTTATATTATTAATGCAAAATTCAATTTCAGACAATTTGTGGAATTCTGGACAAATCAATATCACATAAATTATGAGAGAAATTTTGAATTCTTTTACGTTGCGTACACGGAAAAAAATCCGTTGCCGGAATCATGAACAAAAAGTCATGATATCATAAAATTTTATGTTTCATGATATCATGACCACAAGTCATGAAACCATGGCTATTAATCAAGAATTTGTGTGCTCAGGGCGTTACATAAATCCAACTGTCACTTTTTTCATTTAAGTCAACACGTATTTTGCGATCGGTAGTATTTTTTTAAGTGAAATTATGAATAAGTTTTGTTTAATTTGAATACCATGCTCGTCGGAACTTTACCATCTTATCGATATGTGATCTTATCGGTAATGTGATAACCCAATTAAACTGCCGGTGCTATTAGATGTGCGAAAATGTACTTACCAGCTTTCACACGGATTATTCCATACCGGGCAATGATTGACGAAGGTTTTGCTTGACAAATTCGTCGGCGATTTTCAATGTTCGGATGTGATGCATTCTCCACATCTTACAATAGAGCAGCTCACACAAAACTTCGGCAGCTGGCTGATCTTTACCACTCTACACGCCTGCAGAGTCGTTTAGGATTTTTCCATCGCCAATACAATCCAGCAGAATTTTGCAGCCCAGGGACGATGTGCCAATTCATTGATGTTCGAACTGACATTTTTCGTGCAAACCTAACCACCGGATGTTCGCTTTCCTGCCCAAGATGTGGCACTTGTTGGATCTTCTCACAGTTTATTCCAAAACTACTGGCACAAAATACATCTTCATGTTATTTGTTTACCTATGACAAATATACTGGGATCATAATTGACATTTGTATGTTTTCATGAAATTAGTTCATGATTTCATGATCCTGTTTCATGATTTCATGACTCAAATTTCCACTTTTCATCGCCAAAACTGGAATCATAAATGATAGGTATCTAAATCCATGAATAGTGTTCATGTTTCCATGAATTTTATTCGTGGTTCCAGCATGTATAGTTTATGATTTGATGATTTGAATTTACACTTTGAAAACGTAACGTACAGCTGGCGTTATGGTAAAAAGATTCATGATTTCATGACTTTTGGTCATGGTGTATTTTCATAACATGAAAATACACCTTCCTCCCAAAATCATGACCTTTTCTGCTTGTTTTGAGTGCCGCATTTTTACCCATGTAGTATTTCGTAGATTTCATACTAGAAGCTGTCATTTTATTATCAGTTTTATAAAATCTTAAGCAAAGTTACATCTTGATGAAAAAATTATAACTTTATTGCGGGTACTCTTCTATGAAGTTAAAAAAAACCTCAGGAAAATTTTTGCAAAAAACAACAGAATTGTTGCAGAAAATGCTGAAAAATTTAAAATAGATAAATTGTTGAATAAACCTGAAATCTGTTCTTTCATTTCTCCCTGAAAGAGTGAGAAAAGTAGGTTAAAGGGAAATAGTGAGAAAATTAGTGTCAAAAAGAAGCGTACAAAAATATCGAATCAGGGATTTCAGTGTGTTCTGTACAGAGGTGGAGTAACTACCAGCATACTTCATATTAATCTCCACATAGGTTTATATACAGTGGTCAACACATTGGTATCAAGAGGGTTACCTCAAGTACAGGCGTTACTACATAATTACATAATCAACAAAGGCTCCACATGTAACTCTATAGGGTTTTCTATGAAGGTTCTTCGTAGGAGGGGTCTCCGAAATAATCTCATATTGTGATGAATTTAAATCAGCCTAGAGATCTTCACACAAGAATAATTTCAAAATTACGAAAATTCAGTGAAACATTCTGATGAACGTATATAGATAATTAATTGAATGAATTACTTGTAGGAGTTTTTCTAGTACTTAAGAAATACTTGAGAAATCGTTTGTTAAATCCTCAGAATAATTCTTTGAGCAATTCCTAGAAACAGTTTTGGAATTCCTGGATGAATTTGAAAAAAAAAATAAGACAGGACCAAGTAACCACGCTGCTCAAGCTGCAATTCATGCATAAATGCGGTGTATATGAAGATAGCATAACTGTATAATCTCAATTAATGTTGATTTAAAGTGAGAAAAGGCCCCATTACAGCCATATTGAATTTTATAACTTATAACATTAACTCGACATTTGTTGGGCTCTTTTCCGCTTTAAATTATTTTAATTGTGGTTATACAGTTATGCTTAAAACATTACAACTTGAGCAGCATGGTTACTTGGAATATAGCTGAGAAAAATAAAAAAAGGAAATTTTTATCGATTGAAAAAGTCCCTTCAGAAAGCTTTGGACAAATTTCTGGAACTATTTCTAGAAGAATCCTTGAGAAACTTATGAATGAACTAGGAGAATTCCTGGAGGGATTCACTTGAATCCATTCTTGATGAAAATCATGGAGCCTCATTTAAGGAAAATCTTCAACGTTCACCCCAGCGCGAATATATAAAATGCACATTCATAACTGCTAAAGGAATTGCTCGAAGATTTTCTTAAATTGATTGAGTAATCGTTAAAAGAGTTATTGGACAAATAAAGTAGGAAATATTTTACTTCAAAAAAACCGAAAAGGAATTCCAAGATAAATCTCTGATGAATAAAAGGAATTAATTAAAAAAATGAAACATGGAAAAATGTTCATAAAAAAACCTACGAAAATTTCTTGACGAATTTTTAAAGAGGAGTTAAAAAGTATTTGTTGAGGAATGTAATTAAGATAAAAATAATAAATTCTTAATGGAATCCCAGGAGGATTTTTTGGTGAAATTTTGTTACACAGTTTTACGCGAAAAGATGTAATTTGAGCTTTAGAATGAAACATTAGACGAAAACGGTCTTCTACAAAGTTGGTTGTATTAGTCAGGCCCTTTGTTTGATGTTATTGAAAATTAGAGTGATTCAATTTTTCATAGGAATGGTATGACCAACTTTCTTATTTGTAGAATTCAGGGTGTACATGGTTCATCAAAGTTATAGCTAATTCAATTTCGAGGAAGTTTTCCAAAAAAGTTTTTTGTAGCTCTTAAATTGACCGATCTGAAGCTTTTTTCCTATGGTGGCAAAGGTGGTCCAACGAAAACTGGGTTTCTGGCTCCAGCGTTTTCAATTCGAATATCTTATCAAAATAGTCTATGATACACTTTTAGAGGTATTAAAATACTTGATTTGGTGAGTGAATGAATTCCATTTGGGAGTTATTATGGATCAATGCACGAGTTCATTATTTAACTTTTGAGCGGTGCCGTGTTATTTATGTGACCATGATAACGAGTGAATACGGCACCGCTCAAACGTCAAATTAGTGAACTCGTGCATAGGTCCATGGACTAATGCACGCGTTCACTCGTTGACGTTTGAGCGGTGCCGTGTTATTTACGTGACCATGACAACGAGTGAATTTGCCACCGCTCAAACGTCAGATTAGTGAACTCGTGCATTGGTCCATTGTGTTTCTCGCAAAAACACGCCTACTTTGATTTGAACATCTTCGTTTGGGACACATAAATAAATGGTGTCCGGCCATTTGGCCGAACTCCGTTTGGCCGAACGCCATTTGGCCGAACGCCATTTGACCGAATGTCATTTGGCCGAATGGGTCGTTTGGCCGAATTCTGTTTGTCCGAATTAGGAAAAAAAATCAAATTGCTACAACGCTGATGTGTAGGATTCATAAATGTGGCCCAATAACTAATTTAATTGTTGATTTGTATGATGTGGCGGGACGATAATGATAAAATTGAACCGTCCATTCAGGACGAAGTTGTGGACTCCACATATCGTGCAAGACTCTAAGCTGATGGTTGATTTTTCTCTAGGTTATCAACGGTGTGCTAAGGTTTCAAGTTTATTTGATGATTTCATCATAATTTTAGCTTTCTTTCAAACATAGGCCTTTCTTTCGAGATGTACTGGTATCATCCATATCGGCAATAATTTAGCTTATATTTTCATTTCACCTTCTTTAAATCATCGGCAGTTCTTTGTTCTTCTTCTTCTTGGCATTAACGTCCCCACTGGGACATAGCCGGCTACTCAGTGTAGTGTTCTTATGAGCACTTCCACAGTTATTAACTGAGAGCTTTCTTTGCCTAAGTTGCCATTTTCGCATTCGTATATCGTGTGGCAGGTACGATGATACTCTATGCCCAGGGAAGTCAAGGAAATTTCCATTACGAAAAGATCCTGGACCGACCGGGATTCGAACCCAGACACCTTCAGCATGGCTTTGCTTTGTAGCCGCGGACTCTAACCACTCGGCTAAGGAAGGCCCCTTTGTAGTTATACTGATGAAACGAATATTTTCATAAGAGATTTTTCCTTCTTTGATCATAGGCTATTCTTTTAAGAGTGAAGAATTTTTATAGTTATTGGAATTTAGGCTCGTTTATATATTTCAAAATATATTTTTTAGCACGACGGTTTACTTAGGTGAGATGTCTTTCTCTTCCAAGATTAAGATTGCAACGTGTGAATTGAACTCTGTATCGTTGCTTGCGTTAGTAAAGCAGTAAACCGAACGACACTGTGAACACGTACGTCGAAAAAGCTCACTGGTTTTCCGTTGTTGAAAGAAAAGGCCTGTGGTTGCTAAAACTATTTATTTATTGATTAAGTCAACTATGAAATATTTTACTAAGTACGATTCGACAGATCGAAGCAGCCCGATCCAGCAGAAGGACGATTAAGTTGCGAATCATTTTAGATACTGTCAGAGGCCTGCAAGACTACAAATGCGATGCGAAAACCTCTGCTGGCAGCTCTTATTTTTAGCAGAGAATTGAATGATTGAATACATTAAGAGCGTTCTTTTTTTCAGCATTTAATGTTTCTAAAGAGCTAATTATTTTACATCAATGATGATTTATCATTCTTTAAGAATAAGCAGAAACAGTTCTTTGAAATTTATTTCAAATCCATGCTAACTGTACTTTATTATTATTTTCAATTTTGGCCAAACGGCATTCGGCCAAACGGCATTCGGCCAAATGGCATTCGGCCAAATGACCCGGAACCCAAAAAAAAAATATCTTCTGACGGCATTCAAAAAAACAAAATAAAGTTGTATATTATATGAAAAAAGATATGTTATTTTTGTAACTGTAGTAAAATGCCATGAAAAACAAAGAATAAGTAGTCTATGAACGACTCTAAAAACTTGAGAAAACGCAAATATTCATGCAAAACTATCGATTATATCTAATTAAGTTCAAAAGTTATTGAAGCTTTTCTGAAAAAATTCTTTGTTTTTCAATGCATTTAATTAGAATTGCAAAAAAATACATATGTAATTTTGAAACAATACACAATTTTTTTGTGTCTTTTGAATGCCGTCAAAAGATATTTTTTATTGCTGTTTGCTTTAGAGAGGCAAATCTGGACTAAATGTGCTCCAAATGCGGTAACACAAAACAATCAAAGAACACCTAGCAACGATTTTCCAAATCACCGCCGACCTAGCAAGAAAAATCTATCTGTGACACCGCATTTCTTGTAGAAAATCTTACCGCGTTTGGTGTCCCCGCAATTGATATTTGCGTTTCAAACGCACACAGCAATATATTTGCCCCAATCAAAATCTAAGTAGACTTGTTTTTGTGAGAATATATATTACTTTGGTGAGTTAAGTATTGTAATTGAAAACGCTTGAGCCAGAAAACCAGTTTTCGTTGGACCACCCTATGTTGCCATAGGAAAAAGCTACAAATCGGTCAATATAAGAGCTACAGATTTTTTTTAAAGAGTTGCTTCAAATTGAAAAAAAAATACTCGTTTTTTTTTCAAGAAGTAGTTTAGATCACAATATCTGCTTCCGGCGCAAAATGGCGCATACAACTCTTACATAGTAAGAAAATACCGTATCTATCTTTCTGGTAGATGACAAAAACGTTTGTCTATAAGGGTCTTTTCATGCGTTTTTACTATCAAGCAAATAAACTGAAAACGACCTTTTTACGACCTTTTTACTTCTAGAGTTAGAAAGTTGCGATATTAAACAAAAACACGTGTTTTAAGATGTAAAACAACTTTTAAGAAGACATATAAAATGTTTACAATCTTTACAAATTTACAAAAAGTCATGGACAGAAATAGTTTTAAACGAGTTTACTCATACAAATTTGAATAATAGCTAGTCAGTAGAGGAAATAATCAACCGGTAGACAGTGTTTTAGCACCAACTAAGGATTTCCCAAGTCTACTTCGAACGGATGGTCCAATATTGTAGAAAACAGCGTGACCCTTTCACGACATTTTAATATTGCACAAACTTTTGGATTTATGTATCGAGTGAGTTGTGTTTTATCTATTTGTTTGTTCAATTGTTAGTGTTACTATTTGTGTCAATTTTTAATAAATTGTAGGCCCAGAAGATGGTTCAATAGTCCAACCGCTGTTGGGTGTAACTAAACATGTTTAGGGTAAGTGTACCACTTATGGACATAGTGGTTCCCTATTTCTGCACACGTAATTACTTTGATATCTTCAAATTTTGAAAATTTGTGTATGTTGTAGTAGTTATATCTTGATGTTAAAGCATTCAAAAATATTAAAAATGTGAAGGTTTTCAAAATGTCACATATGGCCAAATAGGGAACCACTATGGCCATAACTGGTACACTTTCCATAGTGTTGTTTTTACGTAAACGTATGGAACCACATTTTTTTGATTCATATGTCGAATACTGTGTTCATTCTGTCTCATATTCCGAACACCTGGCCTAAAATTCCGAACAATACGAATAATTCGTTTTTAAATGGATAATTTCGCAAATAAATTTATCTGACCTAGTTTTACTGAGCTCACTACTCCCGAGGCATAAAAAGGAATTTATAACAATTACTTTGATTTGCAATTGACTGCCATTTCCTGGTAATTTGGTGACATATTTCATCGAAGATTTCAACCAATTCTCCCTAAAAACCGAGTGTTCGGAATATAAGTCCGTTCGGAATTTGAGACAAAACGGGACTACGATCAGGAAGCAGTTGGTGGGAACACAAACGTCTATGAAAAATATATAAAAATATAAACTAATTGAAAAAAGTATGAGAAATTTTAAATAAGTACATGGTGATAAATCAAGAATACATACATATAGGAAGTGCATCTGAATTTTTGTTATCTTTAAACTCCCATTGCTATGTAGCTTTTCACTTTACGACATTAATCAATAACTCGTTCCCAGCAAAAATAGTCTACACAAGTTAATTTTCAATTGATGCCATGATTCTTTTAATTAACAATCATCTGAAGGCACTATGTCCATCCATTTGTTTCAGCGTGCCAAGAACAAAGAATCCTCCAAATGAGGTAATACAGCTCTACAAAATCCACATATACATCCAAGCCAGCCTAACGATACCCAGATGACTTGAATGCTGAATAAGTTTCAATATCACAGATTCCACTTCACTTCACTGGGGCCTTCCTTAGCCGTGTGGTAGGAGTCCGCCGCTACAAAGCACAGCCATGCTGAAGGTGTCCGGGTTCGATTTCCAGTCGGTCCAGGATCTTTTCGTAATGGAAATTTTCTTGACTTCCCTGGGCATAGAGTATCATCGTACGTGCCAAGAGGAAGGAAGATTCCACTTCAGACTGAGCTCTATACAACGTTTCTTACAATCTAGTGCCATCTCAACCAGACATAAGTAGCGGCACGTACGCGTCATAACCACCTCCGCTAAGCGAAAGTAATTTGCTCTAGTTGAAATGCAAATTCCTATCGTCACATCTAGCCAAAAGAAACCATCAGCCAGAACAGCGTCATTCTGCGACTCAGCGAATCAATTTAAATCAATTTGAATGCGATCACTTCTTGTCTACCGGAGAACTTAGGATCACCCCAAGGCGAGCATCACCTGTCTGTCGAAGAAATGAATCGAAGCTGCTGACCGATTCATGAAAAATGGATCGTGCCGCCGACAGTTAGCCTCACCCCGAACGCCAGCTTTACGTCACTCACAATTTCCATCCAACCAATCCATTGAATGTTATGCATTTTCTTCGGACCGCCGCGTGGGCCACCCATCCACTCTGGGTCTTCCCCAATTTGCTTTCGCCGGCGTTCGTCTGTAGTGGAATGTTTCTTTCTGTAGTGCACTGTGGGTAACTAACCTTACCCAATCGCGTTGTTTACAACCAACGAAATTGAAGGTAGATGACGAGTGGAATTGGTAGCACCTGTCTACGTTTCGTTGAGTATGCTTTCGAATAGGATAATTATCTGGAATTAAGGCCAATAAGGATTTTTTTAAAGATCAGGACCGGCTTTCAGTGGCCATCGTTGTTCGAACACTTAGCAGTATTCATACTTGTATCCTCGTCAGGCGTGTGCTGATAAGCGTTGTCTGAGTGTATCAAGATCGTTATCTAATCACCACTGCGAGTCGGCTCACACCCATATAAATGTGAACATTGGCGTGGCCAGAATTCCCTTCATGAGGTGGGGGATAGTAAATGACCACAATATGTGAAAGTAAAGTGGAGTATGGATCAATAGAAAATATATGTATCCGCAAAAACATTGGCATAGGTAGCACAATTCGAATTGACCTTAGTGTGACCTAGTGTTGTTAACCTTTCAGTCGTCGCGCGGTTTGCCGCCGTCAGAACCACCACGCTGATGCTGTGTACGATAAGCGAGGTCTTTTCACCACTGTTGTACAAAATACAACAGCGCGACGACTGAAGTGTTAAAACTATAGAGGTATTCAAGTTTTCGCTTAATACTTTAAGAGAAACGCTTTAGTACTAAAATGAGTAATTTGGTACACTTTCTCGTAACCTATGCAACCTAACATATTGGTCAATATACTGCAAAGACTGACCGTTCAATGATTGCAATCATGGAGTATTGATCGCAACGGGTAAGGATTGCGCTTCGATCCAAATGAATTAGGAATAGGACATTCCGCTTACTCTTTAAGTACAAATTTGAGCAGCTCTCATATTATTGATCAATAACGCTACCGTGCCAAGTCCTTACACTCAGCTGGGATGGGGAAGGAGGGATACTATAGTGTCTAAGAACTGTTGCTTCCAGACACTGAGAATTCCTCTGCATCTCTACAATCACTACGGGAAAGGTGTTTATAGATGAGAGATGAACAAGATCCTTTGGTTGGTGATGCGACCCATCTATAAGGAGGAATAATTCGACTCTTACTCAAAACAAGTTTTGTATTTTCGTCTCGCGGTAAAAATATATTAGTATGTTTTGGTGTAAGGAACCATCCTACCCAAACTTTTCTGTCAGAGAAACCCAGCAAATACATACCCCACGATCGACCAACCCTGCCAAAATCCGGAACGGAATCATTCGCTATCGATAAGTTGGTATAAAATAAAAAAAAAAAAACTCAAAAATTGAAGTCATGGTGACAGTAACTGTATATAGATTATGAGCTTCTTTTTTTGCAGTTTTTGCAGGCATTTCCTCTAAAATACACCCAGGAATTGCAACCGAAATCGCCTGTAGCAATTACTTTAACAATTTAGAATATAACTCCTAGCAAGATATTTTTTTCATATGAAAACTTGAGACTTAGCTAAGATATTTTTTAATTGTTTTGTGATTCCATAAACAAAACAACGGATCGCTGTAAGGGGCTTTTTGGGGTAATTCATGATAATTATCTTTAGCATTATCATTCCATGCAAGATTTGCTGTGGAATCTTGACGAAATGTATGTATGATATCAAGTAAAATATCTGACAGAAGCTGATTTGCTCTACAAAAATTTTATTAATTGACGACAAAACGCCCCTCTGGCTACGCCCATGTATACAAATGTGTGTAATTTTCCACTTGCTAAAAAGAATCGGCTCAAGCGCGCATAAATTCAATCTTCTACAAACTGACCCACAATCCAACTTGTACATGGGTAAGACCGGTGTGCGTTGATTCCGTCAGTGAGCCACCAATTCCAGCCATATACTTATGGTAGTGAAGTTTGTGACGCGGGCAAGTGTTATCAAATTTCAAACCTAAACAGCGAAATGTTTGCCATCCTGCGCCCGTGTCCCTTTGTGGAGGAAAACGCTGATTGACTGAATCGAGTTCAAGAGCTTCGATTACTTAGGCAGAGAGATGGGGTACTGATAAGGAACCGTTACGATGACCGTCGGCTATTGGTCAACCACTGCCGAGAATGTATTGGAAAGGAAGTGAATTTACAGTGAAATATCGCAAAAATGTGCTGATTTGCGTTGTGATTTGCTTTTGTTGTCGGGGTTGTTGACAAATAACAGGAATTCATTTTTCTTGAAGCACCCTGTTTACCCTGTTTTACGCAAATCGGATTTAGTTGTTAATTTCGAAGCTTCATTTTAACTGACTAATTATTATGAAAAATTAATGTCTAGCCGCAGCAAATTCAATTCACTATCTCATACGCTAAAAACTTATTCATAACAAATGTAGTAAAATTTTAATAAGAATTTAGAACTATGCCATTTAATTACACTGAGTTTGAAACCCTTCGACAAATACGCGTACTTCGACCTTGACTGTAAGGTCGTCTTCAGTGTCGTGTACTAGACTCGACTCGACTATAGTACTAAATTCGGTAAGTTGTAAATCTTGTTTTTTTTTATTTACTCCTGTAGTTACTGCCTTTTTTATTACTGACATTTGTGTTGTCTGCAAGTATATAGCATTTGATGTCCATGTTTTGGATTTCCGATGAAATCCTAAAGTTGTAGACAGAATCCTAATTTTTGTAGAGTGATTTTGAAGCTGCTGTCTTGTTTGAGGGCAAATTGGAATACAGCGAACCTTTTATAAAACTCAATTTTCCATACTACTGTTTAAGTTCTTCCAATTTTTAGTTGTGATTTCCCATTCTGACGCTCTGCTGGCTATTTTGCATTTTTTTTCAATTGTTTTTT
The DNA here is from genome assembly GCF_002204515.2 of Aedes aegypti. NCBI lineage: Eukaryota > Metazoa > Arthropoda > Insecta > Diptera > Culicidae > Aedes > Aedes aegypti. Next base: position 455,445,653 of record NC_035108.1, read on the forward strand.
CAGCGTAATTCTTCAAATTTAATCATTCATTTCTATGAATATTGTTTTGCTCAGAATTTGGCAAGCATATTCGGATTCAGAGAACTCATGTTCAGTGTGTAGAGTTGTTTTGAAAACTAATAACAATCATATTTACAAGTGATCAATTTCACCCCGAAATAGAATACCCCGACTTTTTATTTTGGAGATGATTTTTAGCACTAAAATCACATTTTTTCGAAAATTCCGGTACACTAGCCAATTAACCTCACCATTGTACATGTTTTCATATACTTAGTTGTTTGGCATTGTCAACATTATTGAAAATAGACAAGGAAAGCCGAGAAAAATGATCAATTTCACCCGAAATTACGGTAAATATTTTTGTCAAATTTAACAGTTCTTGCTTTGCTTACAATCGGGGCAGGCAATCGTCACCGTCAAATGGAAAAAGTCGTCGACGAAATTTAAAAACCAATCGTCATCGTCACTCAACCAGCGTTCGATGACGATTTGCTGCAGTTGTCCGCCACAAAGGCTCGGCGTCATGACGAACTAATAAGCATACCTTCGTTATGGTCGAATCTTCATTCGGGAGCTCTGAGCCGACTAAAAATATGAACCGTGGCGTCGATAGATTATGAGCCTTTTTTGAAAAAATAAAACAAAAACAAAACGTGTGCGGAATTGAACAAACGATCCCTGAACCGTCAATGTCACGCGTTTACCAACAGAGCTATTGTTGAAGCTTGAGGAGTACGGGTTAAATTGCCAATATAAGCAATTCTGGGATGGCATTCACCGTTTTGTGCATAGCAAGCGAATAGGTAGGGGGAGATCCCCCAGTGCCGGACAGCACCCAATACCGGACAAAGTCGAAACATTGAGAAATCATGGTCCAATCAAGATGGTGTATTAGCAGAAAAGAAAGCTATTATGTAGACTAATGTTTGCGTAGAATAACACATCCTTGAAATATGCATGTCTGTTTAAAAAAAGTAGAAAAATTTGAAAATCTTTAAAAAATTGACGTATTTTCTTAATTTTGAGCCTATTTAGTAATTATTTCGAATATGAAAAAATACTTTGGATCACGCAAGCATGATCGAACATAATCCTAATTTGATAGTATGAATGTATTTTGTACCATAATTGAACTGAATATGGACAAATTACAATTTTCGTTAAGCGCCCCCTGTCCCTCAGATTCGGACAGCTTGATTTGTTATGTGATATCTTTGTAATTATTGCGTGAGTGTCTCAAAATACTTTAAAAATTAAAAATTAAAAAGAATGAACATTCAGAACAACATCGTAAAATGTGCTATTTTTCATCATATATGGAAGACGTTTTTGATAGGCATCTTGCAAACTTAGCTTAGCTTAGCTTAGACTGACTACACATATCAATGGTTGCTATTCCGTTATTGACCGAAGTCAGTGAAAATGCACAAAGAATCAACTAGAAGTTCGGCTGGGATTGGCCATAATCTTCTTCAGTGTGCATAATTCAGTGCCTCTATTTATACAGGGTCAATAACAGAACAGGACGAAAGCATGTGTTATTATTTGAAAAGAAACAAAAACTCGATTGGCTGGAACATCATAGAACACTCTTATTCTTATGCCGACACTTACAGTGGCGAACCATCCAAAGTTTGTTGAATAAAGTGAACCTTTCGCAAGTCTACACTTGTAGTGTCGAACCATTCAAAGTTTTTTTTTTATAATTACAAAAATAAAGATAAAAAGAAAGGGGTGTTTTGAAAACATAAAAATGTTAAACATAAATAATTCATGAATTAGAGTTTATGTCGACACTCACAGTGATGAACCATTCATAGTTTGTTGAAAAATCATATTTACGTCCTACCGTTGTATCGATTAAATGTGCAGTCATACATATTTTATAGATTAGAAATAGTAGCATGGAACGAGCTCACCAATTGATCCGTCATCCTTGACTGAGCAGCAACAATCCACATTCAGCTTAACTCGTTTGCTCGGCTATATAAAAGCACTCAGAGAAAATAGGCGCACGACCCGAGAGGGAAAACAACTGTCGACTGCTCTTGCTTTCTTGACGCACTGCCAAGGAGCAATCGTCAAGGTCGAAGATCAAACAGAACTAACTGATCGCGGCACTTTTTTACTTTACTCGACCGACGCGCGACATGTTTGATCCTGCCCTTGTCACTCGCTCCCGCAGAAGCAAGCGTCAAGGTCGGAAGATCAAACAGAACTCAGTTTTTGATAGGCATCTTAAAAACTAAGAAAAACTCAAATTATTCTTGTAAATGTTGCAAATGCATTGAATTGGTAATTATAAACTATTCCTATAGTGTTCACATTCAATGATGTACGAATTTGCAGAATTCGAGGCATTTCCAGATCGTGTCCGGTATTGGGTGCCACCTTTCAAGATCGATCAATTCGGTACTAAAATTCATCATCAAAATGCATTGTCAAAATTCATATTTATATTTTCAAATTTATTTTCGTACACTATAAAAATGATAATATACATCATAAATGGGTAACACGAGCCAATAAAATTAATAGTTTTTGAATTATGAATTTAGTGGCTTAAGTGTTCGGTACTGGGGGATCTCCCCCTATACAATAAACGCCTCCTTCGTTTGAGAAAGGGGAGCGAACGGAATGAAGACAAAGCAGGCATTGCATTTCATCTCATCTTTAGATCATCTGAGCAAGATAAAGATCGAATATAAAGATATCGTCTAGAGTTCTTCGATCATCTTTTTATGAAAATCTGTGACTCTTTTGATGCTCGATAACATCTTTTCGTCGAAGCAATCTGCGTGGTTAATACAGTGACAGCGCTGGAAAGAAGTGCAAAACAAATGCAGGGGAAGATTCGCACATTCATCACAAGTAAGTGAACTAACATCTTTGAAAGATACCAATTTTTCATTTTAAATATTCTTTAGGTTTTGCCGAACATTCCCGATAAGCACTGAGCAACTTCCTTGATATGAACTGCGCATAACCTTCTTATTCACTTATTCGACATGTACATTAGAGTGGTTCAAACAATCGTTTTTGCTCCACACCGCTCATTCGATTCAAGATCAAATTCTGAGCGTCCTCCTAAAATTTGAGCCCATTTGGATGAAAATTGAGACTACACAAGCCCTTCAAGGTTTATAGGAGAATTACTATGGGAAAAGCAAGCAATTCACTCAATCGGTCTTAGTGTTGGCCCATGTGCTATAGAGGATTAGAGCTACATTGATAATGTAAGATACATTCATCAACTACAACTTTGCCGAAGACCGTTTTCAAATCGGACGTCTCAGTAATTAGTTATTGATTTATATCCAATCGCAAATTCTTCTACAGTGCTCATTTATCTTCCGAACAGGCAACATTGCTGCATCTGGCGCGAAAGATAGCACGCATAAATCATGGCTACTATGTTTTACTGCATATAACCAGTGATGCCTGTAGATCAGCCCAATTATTATAGCCAAAGTTTTATAACTCATATAAAAATCAATAACTAATTACTGAGGCGACCTGCTTTAACACGGTCTTCGGCAAAATTGTAGCTGATGAATGTATCTAACAGTTTCAACGTAGCTCTAATCCTCAAGAGCATATGAGGAAACACTATGACCTAATGAATGATTTGCTGACTTTTCCCATATAAACTTTGAAGGGCTTGTGCAGTAGGATGTCCCATTTCTCCCCGACCATCTAAAATTTGAGCTCCCCCTAAATCTAAAGTTTCCTTTTATTATTCATATACTTCCTGCAAAGTTTCAGCTCAATCCACTGTAATTTCGAGCTTCGCAATGAGTTTTTAGATATCTGGTACTTTTGATACTCTATGCATAAAATTGCATGCGAGCATCTTGCATACAAGAAAAATCTACGCAGTGTGCGGTGATATTTCAAATGAAAACAAACATCAAATATGTCTGAAAACAGATTATGAGTTCAGATTATTAACCCGAAATTACGTTGCTGATCACCAGTTTTTAGTTTTGGAACATAAACTTGATCATAGACAGCAGTGAAGATCATCAAGAAAAAAATTGAAAAGATGGAATCATTTCAACGCACTCTTGGATTGAGGATAATCTCTTTCTATCATACCGAGATGATCTCTTCGATCAGATGAGATTGTAATGCCTGAGACAAAGTTCATCATTGACGATTTTGGCTTGACGTTCATCGTGCATTCTTTCGTCGATGACGAGACGACGACCTGCCAGAGTTATTATACTGGATGACGATGTCTTTTATTATTTCGTCATCGCACTGTGACGAATTTGACGATTGCCTGCCCTGACGATATTTTACATTGCATACCATTACATCGGGTCCAGGATTGAATCTTGAGGTACTCCCGTGGTAATTCGAACGCTTTTACATAGTATCTGTTATGTTCGTTTAACGTAACTGTAGCTATCAGTTTTTCAAACCTGTTGCCCTTCGCTGGGTGTTGGAATACGCCCTTATAATGGTTTAGCTCAGGTTGATGCGTTGCCTTTAAATCGATTTCATCTGCATAGAGTACACTCAATGAAGTTTACTCCTCTATTTGATTCAATTCTATCGAGTCGTGCCCTTCCTTAACACAGCGACATTCAGCACGCGCCGGTCACATGCGCTAAGTTGTCGGTCCACCAATCGTTCTATGCACTATAAGGTATTCGTTGTATTGACAGACGCCTTCCGTTGGAGCGAATCGCGGCGTGTGCAGGTTCGCCTAATCTTCTTTTTCTCTCTGGCATCACGTCTCTATTGGGAAAGAGACTGCTTCTCAGCTTAGTATTCTTATGAGCACTTCCACGAGTATTAACTGAGAGTTCCATTGTTAACTGACCATGACTGTATTCGTATATCGTGTGGCAAGCACGAAGATATTCTATGCTCTGGGAGTCAAAAGATTATTGACTGATGGGATTCGAACCCACGACCCTTAGATTGGTCTTGTTGAAAAGCTGCGTGTTCACCGCTACGGCTATCTGAGCTCCGAGTTTCGCCTATTATGCCAACTGAAGAGCAAATTTATACACTTTTCTCGCTGAATGATGTCCGGTTTAATAACGCACGCCGGTCGGCGTTGATTATAATCGCTGTTCTGCCTATGATGGGTTTTAGAAAAATAGGGTATCAATTTTCCTTGCTGCACTGAAAGTGACTTAGTTGGTCAAGGGCACTAAATGGGTCACGTTTGGCTATTTGCACTGACTGCCGACGGAACCGGTTCGCAGATCGTAAATTGAAACCGAGAGCCACCCAACCAATCAATAGCTCGGAGTTGGTTTCTGAGAGGACATTATTAAGTGCCAGTCTCAGCCTCAGTCGGTGCCATTTGCATATTTAATCAGTGTACACTTGCGGAATGACTGACTGGAGGATCTCGCAGCTTGCAGCTAGCTCACCAGAGTAATCATCTTTATTCATTACCATGGCTGGGTACTGTCACAACGAGCGCAACCGTCTATGGTACGGTCACAGACAAATTGACGTAACACTGATGACTTTTCTATCGCATATGATGTAAATCTCTTTGTATTTGACGTTTCACACTAACGTCGTCTGCCGGCCTTGTTGCTCAAAACAGTGTATCCAGCAACATGCTCATCAGATGACGACGGTTTCGAAGAAATTTGTTCAGAGTGTACATCTGTTTGCCCGTTGTACGGTGGAAGAAGGCGTTTGCGTTCAATATTTGCACGTCGAGCCAATCTAAAGATGAGAGAGTGGCTTGTGGTGTTCGCCACAGACTAGCGAGGCGCTCCGTGCAGATAGGCGTTCGAGCTAGAACCGGTTTCCCAGTTTAAGTCATTTATTTTCAGCTGTTCAAGTGTGTGCAAATTTTATGCGATCAATATGTGGTCTAGGAACAAAGCGCATCAAACGAACAAAGCTGCGCCATCGAACGGCTACTTATAGAACAAGCACCACCACCAGCACTAGCATCATATCATCAAAACGATAAAGATGGCACTCGAAGCCGGCTAGCCGTGAGGCGAAAACTTCCGCTGTTTGCAAATTCAGCGCATGACGGAGCCGGTTGACCAACACCCAAAACTTATTGCACACGAGATGAAAGACAAAGACGCTAGATTAGTGTTTCTCCATTTTAATATCTGGAGTCGAGTCGCCTAAATGAGATGGTATCGCAATGAGCGTGCTTGAGAAGTGCTGTCTCAGTTGCAGCTAATCAACTGGTCACGAAACTTGCGAAAATTATCACCTCAGGTCAACTTGTACATATGTTCGAAAAATTAGGATTAATTTCGGTGGCAAAGTGCTAATTGAGGCTGCAATTTACCCAAATAGACTAATTAGCCAATCTATTTGGTACCAGTTGTTCCCCGAGACAAGCAAAATCTGTCATGAAATTGATGCCACTATTGAATGTAGGTCATATCGAGCTAAATTTGAACAAAACTCATTTCACGCGCCAGACTGATATCGAGCCACAACTAGAAAGCAACGGTTTCGCATAAATTCGCAAAAAAAAAAACAGTTGCTGTATCCCAAGGCCAAACCACCCGTTTTAGCAGTTCTTCCTCTTTTTTGTGTGGATTTTTGCACATCAGGCCATTTCGTTTTTGACATAATTCTCGCGTAACATGTCAAAAGGGTGTCATTGATGATGTGTGATCATTTTCAGCGTTTTTTGAATAAAATCATATTTAAGTAGTTAATGGAAAATTGGCCTGTGTTTTGCTACACTGAAATTATGTGGATGAAAATTGAATAAGATAAATGAAAAAAAACTCATTTGAATAATACGACTGTTAGGGAACATTTTCAAATGTTTATTTGAAAATCAGCTCACAGAAAAAAATAAAATAAAAAGAAAATACGAAGCAATGAACATTTGCAACTGTAGCTTGGTGATGATGTGTTTACAAGGAGATGTTGATACCCATCATAATCGTCGTTTTATTGACTGTTTCAAATTCGACAATTTAAGCTCGCTATGACTGGGTTTAATTTGGCAATTCGGAATCTACTAATCGCCAGTTCGTTAACCTCACACACCCAAGCAGGCGACGACGACGACGGTAACGATGACGATCCAACGCATGTTTCGATGACAACAACGGGCACGATCGTCGTTGAGCAGTGCACGGTTCGTTGCGAACCGGCTCTTGCAGAGAATAGCTCAGAATGGCACTATGGGGAATATAATGATAAGTGTACCTGTTGTTAAAAACACTTCGATTGATTGAACTGAAAAATGAATATGAACCACGATAAAAAGAAGCAAGGTATTATACTCCGAAAAATGACACTTGGCAGTGACGTCATTCCTATCGCAAACTCGAACGAGTGCAAAAAAAGCCAGGCTTGCTCTCTTTTACTATCCTGTAAGCCTCATGCTTGGCGATAGGAATGACGACACATGTTTTGATTGAAATCCGTTGTTTACACGTGGGAATAGCCTACCTTGTTGAGTATACCGTGAGTATGAACATGAATTGGAGGAGAATATTAAAAATTGTTAGTGAGAGCAATTTGAACACTCTGGTTGCTTCAAAACATGCAACTATAAATTCATGAAATGTGACATTACATTTGAGTAGATATACCAATGGGAGCGATTGGCCCCACCTTCCCCAAATGGGGAACGTGAAGCATCAGTATGGAGAAGAAAACCCGAAGAGATTAGATGAACAAACCGAGTCTCAATGTCAATGGAGGTGGTGTGATGTGCTGCTGGTGAAAAGTAGATGATTAGAAGTAAATCTGGGAAGGGGACTGTAGACATTTTTCCAGACGGTTCTATTTTTACATAACTTGGAGGAAGTGAGCTAAAAGAATTTCAAAGAGAGATGGAAACTTTCTATCAAAAATGTTTTCAACGAATTAACTTTTTACCTCAGCTAACTTTTTGAATACTGAATAGAACTGTTGGTATAATCTATAACTATCATACTGCCGTGAATCGCAAGTCAGTACCATCTGCATTTTCGTCAAAATTGAGTTGAGTTCAGTTTTCTACATCTTTTCTAATGCTCTTTCAGCTGCACTAATAAAATAAAATGATTTGTTCGGAAAAATTAGGAAAAAAACAGCAAGTCAAATTGTCCCATAATGAAAAGTAACCGCATATCAGTCCCACTACAGACTTTCGCACCATGGAACACAAAAATGTAACTTGTTTTGATTATCTTTATATTTTTCTCGGTAAGATATCATAATGATAAGCAAGTTGTGAAAGTTTCATTAAGATTGGAACATGTTCCAATCCTCTGGATTTTTTTGAATATTTGTATGGAAAACGAGTTTGAAAACTTCACAGCTCATTTTCTCAATGCCTACTTTTTACAGATGGGACTGACTTGCGATTCACGGCAGCATAGGGAATAAAAATTAAATTAATTAATTTAAAATAACTAGTCGAAAAAAGTAAAATTACTGTTTTACGAATTTCGTAACAGGATTTGCTCACCATTAATATACTGTAGAGAATTCTTCTACTGGAGGAAAGGATTTTTCTGCATATGAGTTTCTTGAGATATTTACAGGTAACAAACAATCCTCAGCAGTTCCTTTAGATACTTTTTGAAGTCTTTCTGTTAATATTCTTCCAAAAGTTCTTTTATGAATTTTTCCGAGATTGCTTAAGAAACCTTAGAGAATTTCTGTAGGCAGCGATTTTTTCACGAAATACCCTCAATAGGTTTTCATAGTATTCTTATTTCAAGAGTTACAGCCCATCTAGGACTGAGCCTGCTTCTCAGCTTAGGGTTCATATGAGCATTGCCTTTTACTGCCAATTGACCATTTTATTTCTGCATATTGTGCGGCAGGCACTATGATACTCTATGTCTTGGGAAAATTTCCAACTACAGACAGAACCTCGACTTGCGAAATTTAAACTCCAGCATGTTTATCGCTATGGCTGTTTGGGCCACTTTTTTCAGAGTATTGCATCTTGTATGCAGGAAATACTAAAAGGATTTTGCTAGGAACTTGTCTCGAATACTTTTCTGGTATAATTCTCGTTTTTTTCTTGCTTTCTTCCCAGAAATTTGAAAAATTAATTCTCATGAAATATCTTTTGATTTTTTTCTAAGCATTGATATTTAAAAGAAATACTCAAATACGTATTCAAATTTTAATTAGTATGTTCCTATCTTTGTGTTTAGAAGTAAACAACACCTCAATTATGTGAAAGCTTCTACAAAATATAATGGATTATTCGTTTTCTTTTTGAAATCACAACAGATTAGGTTCATTCGTACTTCGTGCAAAAAAAAATACTATTTTCTAATAAACCTCTTCTCTTTTACAGTATTGGACAATACATTTGCAACTTTATCGATGTTCGATACAAAATAGACAACTTCAGAGGGTTAGATCTCAGTTGATTATGCATTGATTTGAATGAAATTTTCACAGCTCTTTAGACTCAACTTAAATATGTTACGACATGCTGAGATCATTTAAATCGGTCCATAAATAACTGAGACACATCTCTAAAAAGTTCAATACCCGACTGCAATCAACCCAAACATCAGTTTATTTTCACCTTTTTCGGCCTTCAAATTCATCGGAACACTCAAGGCTTTCTATAGTTTATCAGTAGATTTATCAGTAGACAGCACGTTCAGAAAAAAAAACTGTTTTTGAATCATAAAACGCTAATGTTTCCAACGAAAAGATTATGAGTTCAGATTATTAACCCGAAATTACGTTGCTGATCACCAGTTTTTAGTTTTGGAACAGAAACTTGATCATAGACAGCAGTGAAGATCATCAAGATGAAAAGATGGAATCATTTCATTGCGCTCATGGATTGAGGATAATCTCTTTCTATCATACGGAGATGATCTCTTCGATTAGATGAGATTGTAATGCCTGAGACAAAGTTGTTCGTTGACGATTTTGGAATGACGTTCATCGTGCATTCTTTCGACGATGACGAAACGACGACCTGCCAGAGTTATTATACTGGATGACGATGTCTTTTTTTATTTCGTCATCGCACTGTGACGAATCTGACGATTGCCTGCCCTGACGTTATCGTACATCGCATACCATAACATCGGGTCCAGGATTGAATCTTGAGGTACTCCCGTGGTAATTCGAACGCTGTTACATAGTATCTGTTATGTTCATTTAACGTAACTGTAGCTATCAGTTTTTCAAACCTGTTGCCCTTCGCTGGGTGTTGGAATACGCCCTTATAATGGTTTAGCCTGGGTTGATGCGTTGCCTATAAATCGATCTCATCTGCATAGAGTAAACCCAATGAAGTTTACTCCTCTATTTGATTCAATTCTATCGAGTCGTGCCCTTCCTTAACACAGCGACATTCAGCACGAGCCGGTCACATGCGCTTGCTTAGTTGCACTATAAGGTATTCGCTGTATTGACAGACGCCTTCCGTTGGAGCGAATCGCGACATGTGCAGGTTCGCCTATTCTTCTTCTTCTTCTCTCTAGCATTACGTCCCTACTGGGACAGAGTCTACAGCTCAGATTAGTGTTCTTATGGACACTTCCACAGTTATTAAGTGAAAGTTTCTGCAAATTGACCATTTTTGCATTCGTCTATCGTGTGGCAAGCACGATAATATTCTATGCTCTGGAAGTCCGAATATCATCGACTGTAGGCAGCGATTTTTTCACGAAATACCCTCAATAGGTTTTCATAGTATTCTTATTTCAAGAGTTACAGCCCATCTAGGACTGAGCCTGCTTCTCAGCTTAGGGTTCATATGAGCATTGCCTTTTACTGCCAATTGACCATTTTATTTCTGCATATTGTGCGGCAGGCACTATGATACTCTATGTCTTGGGAAAATTTCCAACTACAGACAGAACCTCGACTTGCGAAATTTAAACTCCAGCATGTTTACCGCTATGGCTGTTTGGGCCACTTTTTTCAGAGTATTGCATCTTGTATGCAGGAAATACTAAAAGGATTTTGCTAGGAACTTGTCTCGAATACTTTTCTGGTGTAATTCTCGTTTTTTTCTTGCTTTCTTCCCAGAAATTTGAAAAATTAATTCTCATGAAATATCTTTTGATTTTTTTTTAAGCATTGATATTTAAAAGAAATACTCAAGGCGCTACATAAAAAATTACTACTGCTGTTCTTGCTGGAATTTATCCAGGGGATCAACAATTATTCCAGCACAGGTTTTCCACGAATTTCATTCAAGATTTTTTATTTGTCTTGAAGAATTCTTAATAAGGCCTTCAAAAAGTTTTACAGATACTTAAAAAAATATTTTGTTCGAATTTATCAAGGATTTTTTATACGAATTTATTTGTTATACCATTCAGGATTTATTAGATGTTGTTTTTCAGCTTTTTGGACAAGTCAAGTTTCGATTTTATTCGTCGTTAGTGCTATTATTCGTCGTATCTAACTCAAAATGTTCCATTGCGGCGAATGTTCAAGCTTACCTGCAACATAAAATCTTTTTCCTAGTGTAATTTTGTGAAAGCTGTTATGGTTCGTCCACTTGTACACCAAAAATGCAATAAAACTAATGTATTCCAATAAATAACTTTAGTGCAATTATCCATATTGCACTTTATCGCCGAAATCGCGTAGACGAAGACGTTTAGGACCAATTTGTTCGGTATTGGTTTGTATCAGCATCATTCACTGTAAAACTGGGAAAATTGCAAGTTCTCACTTGTTAAAGCTTAATATGACGGATATTAGCACATCACTCTATTATGACTTGTTTCCTTCAAGATTGATATCAAAGTTTTCCAACAATAGATGCAGAGATTTCGTAAAGAGTTAATCCCTCCTTTGCTACGTATTTGTGTTAAATATTTCACCCAATTGATATATTTCTGTTGAAGCACACATTGCTAAAGCTTAACAATACGGAATTGCTATACGAGAACTTAAAATCATTGTTGTTAAAATTTATCATATAAAAAAAAATATTTTCTTATCAAACACTTTAAAATTGAAGTAGTAGGAGCCAAGTGATGTTTTGTTTTTTTTTGGTTAGAAAGCTTGGAAGAAGTAGAATTTTTCAATTTTTCCTTACTTAATTTAAAACCGACCAAAATGCCAATTACACCCCTTTGCGTTTGGACCCTTTAATTGTAAGTAGAATGATTAAAAATTAAATTGCTTAAAACTAAAATGTATTAGGCCGATACAAATATTAATTTTCTTCTATGTCTGAGCCACTTTAGTGGTACGAAAATTGACTGAAAAAATGGAGCTAAAAAAATTTAAACAAAAACAATAATTCAACGAGTTTTATTTTTAAATTCTGTGGAAGTAAGTGATGAAAAAAAACGTTTTCCTTCGCTCTATTATTGATCGTCCTCTGGATCGTCGTTACACCGTATTTTTTTCCTCAAAAAACTTCGAACATGGGAACTAACGTATTTTCAGGCATTTTGATCAATCTAATAAGGGGGATTTTGTCGGCCATATCTTCTGAAATTTGGCAGCTAGATGCAATTATACGCTTAAAGTATTGATGCAAATTGTCGGCCCTATAGCTTTAAAAAACACCTATGACGAAGAAAACAAAGCTGCCGGATAAAGTCGCTCTAACTTGATGGCGTTAAAAAATAACTATTTTCTCCCCTTTAAAATTCTCGACTTTTTGAAAGGTGGAAGGTGACATCGAAGAAAATTAATGTTTATATCAGCCTTATCTATCGATCACAAATAACTGAAGAACAAATAGTGCAAACGACGGAAAGCAAACGGAGAAAACGAAAAACTATTCTTAACTCTGAGGTTAGTTAAAAATATGGAATTCAATAAACTGTTGTTTGTAACTTGGAACTTAGTCCGACAAAACCAATTTCGTCTCAAGATGTTTTCGAAAGTCCATCCGTCCATCCTGTAGCAGATACCCTGTAAATATTTCTCTCTTAATTCTTTGAAAAGTTACCTTTCAAATTGCTGTAAGGGATTCTGAAAGACTTGTTGAAGAAATCTTTGATGCAACTTGTTTGTACTTATTTTAAGTCCTTGGACAAATTCATATATAGTCTTTAAACGAATTTCTTGAGAAAGCTTGGGGGTACATTTGAAAAATTCAAGAGTTAGTATTCTGGAGGTTCTTGTAAAACGATCGTTTGTGAAATTCTTGAATGAATTATTGAAATGATCTGGGAGACGTTATTAAAAAAAACGACGAACTCAACAAGGCGTTCTTTAGTAGTGTTTCTGGAAGGAATTTTGTAAAAAATATTGAATGTATTTCTTTAAGAATCTTCTTGAAAAATAGAGGAAGGGAAAGAGATCGAAGGAGGAATTTATGGAGAATGATCAGAGGAATTATCAAGAATAAAGTTACTTCTTTAAAATCTTTATGATATCTCGAGACAAAAGTCGAATGAGTTATGAGTAATATTCTGAAAATAAAATCTGCAGTGATTACTCCAAGGACTCCTTCACAGTTACTTTTTGCAATATTTTCTGATATTACTCCAAAACTCCTTCCAGAAGCTCCTCTAGAGATTCATCCAGAAAAAAAAACCTTTACAGAGATTCTTACAAAGATGTCTTCAAGGCAATCTTCAAACAATCTTTTCAATGTTTTCCTCCATGGATAACAAAGATAGTCCTATGGAGATTCCTCTAGGAATTATTCTTGGGATTTTTTCAAGGATTTCACCAAGGATCGCTCCAGAGATTTTTACAGAAATTACTTCAAGGATATTTCACAAGAAGTCATGGACTCTACCAAAAAATCACTCCAGAAATTCCTTAAAAGTTTCCTTCAGGGATTTCCCAAGGGATACCTCCAGGAAAATCGCTACATGAATTATTCCAAGATTTTTTCAGGTAATCCTCCTGAGATTCCACTTGAAATTTCTCCAGAGATTTGTTATTGGCATCCAAAAATACTCCGAATACTCCTCTAAGAATTGTTCTACAAATTCCTACACAGATTCGCTCTTTGATTCTTCTAGGGATTTCATCATAAATTACCCTAAGTAAGTGAAGAATTTTTTTAGAAATCTCTGGATATTTTCAAAGACTAATTCCTGGAGAGTTTTTTGGTGCAATCCCTAGAGTAACTTCTGGATCTTTTTTTTTTGGTAATCCCTTGAGGAGTTCTCAGTTAAATCACTGAAGAAATTCTTGCAAAAGCCCATGGAAAGACACCCGAAGGAATGTCTGGAGGGATTCCTGAAGAAATCCTTGTAACAACTTTTAGAGGAAACACATAGAGAGTAATGCGTGGAGAAATTTGTGAAAAAATTGATTTGGAAATAACTGCAGGAATATCTGTAGATATTTTCCTAGAGACATCCCAGGTGGAGTATCTGATAATTAATCTGGTTAGTATTTTTGGAGCAATCCTTGAAGAAGTCTCTATCTTGTATTTTCTAGAGGAAACCCGAAGAATTGCTTGAAAGCTTCCTGAAAAAATATGCTGAAAAATTCCAGACTATTTCTTCAAGAATTCCTGGAACAGATCATGGGGGAATACTTGGAGAAATTTGAAGGCAAACTCATCGAAAAGATTTCACTGGGGGAATCTATGAAGTTCATCGGAATTCCTGAAGAGATATTCCAGCAGGAATCCCTGGAATAATCCTTAGAAGAATCTTTAGTAGAATTCCTGTATGGACTCCTGGAAGAATTGTTGAAGGTATTCCTGGAACCGAATCGGAACAGGTCTAAAAATCTGGTAGCGAACAAAAGTTCTTTCTGAAGAAATCCCTGACAAAATCCTTAGTGGAATGCCTGGAGAATTCACTGTAGAGATAACGATAGAAGTTATCTTGGAAGAAATTGTGCGGAAATCCCTGGAGGAATCTAAATGTAGGGTTGTTGCAACGCATTTCCTTAGTTGAACTCAATTTTGGCAAATTTTCAAGGTCCTCACTAGGGGTTTAGTGACAAAACGTTGAAAGACAAAATATCAAAAGGACAAAACGTTGAAAGGACATGACGTCGGTAAGAGAGGTAGGGAACGAAAATTTCTTGGGAGAATGATTATCTCTCGTAAGAAAAATATTATTCAACGTTTTGTGCTTTCGATGTTTTGCCCCTATCAATTTCAACGTTTTGGGATTTGACATTTTGCTTTACGACATTTTGTCTGGTCAAATTAGTGGTATCGGAGTTAAAAACTATTTTGAATCAATTTAGTCGAATATATAAAACTAGCTCCGTCATGTGAATGTGTTCTACTAAACACGAAATGATTCATGCTACTTTTCTGCGCAAGATTCTCGGTCATTTGGCCGAATGCCGTTTGGCCGAACGCCATTTGGCCGAATGCCGTTTGGTCGAAATTTAAACCAAAAGTGAACAACAGTTAGCATAGATTTATAATGAATTTCGAAGGACTTATTCAGCTTATTCATAAAGAAGGATAAATCATCATTGATATATATTAATAATCTTCTTAGTGTTAGTTCAAATAACAGTCAGTGCTGAAAGAAGAACATCCCAAATGTAAGCAGTTGTTCACTTCAATGCTAACGGCAATAGCCACCAGCAGATGTTTTGGCATCGTGTTTGTAGTTAGCTTTTGACAGTAACTAAAACGGTTTACGGCGAAGTAGCCCGTCATTCGTTTTGGCAACAATGATGACTTTTCAGCTCGCATTTCAAAGTGATAAAACTCAGTCTTGATAGTTTATATTGACTTGCAAAAGTATTACTGTACAGTTGTACACGCTAACATGCATAAAGTATGCTGATACTTTTTCAGCGGTGTCAGTGCAAAACCAACTGATTTTCTTTGATTCGAGCGTGAGATGAATTAGCAACAATCATTAACGACGCGTACAAATTTCAATGATTGCCTACTTCACCCTTGTGGGCTTCGTGGCCGTGCGGTTAGTGTCGTCAGGCAATGAGCGCATTGTGTAATGGGGTATGGGTTCGATTCCCACTGCAGCCATTGAAACTTTGCGTCAGGAATGTTTCACGGCTGTACCATTGGAGCATGCTTGTCCGTTGTCTAGTGTGAGGTTACAGTCTGTGCAGCTAAATGGGTGAAGACGGTGTCCGTGTCTTTTTTTTTTTAAGACTGATTCGTCCTTCTGCTGGATCGGGTTGCTTCGATCCCTCGAGTCGTACTAATTAATATATGTCATAGTTCTGACATCAACAAGTCTTGGCTTCTTCTTTTCACAACGGAGAAACAGTGTGTTTCATTGACGTAAGTGTTCACCGAGTCGTCTATTGCTATACGCAAGCAACGGTGCAGTGTTCCGTAAACATGTTCTAATCTTGAACTTGGAGGAGAATGACATCTCACCTAAGTTCATCCTTGAGCTAAAAATGTATGTTATAATTAAAACGTATTAGGGTAGAAGCACCGGTTTTGGCCATACGCCAGTTGTAGCCATAGGGGATTATACACCGTTTTACATAGCCAATCAGCATGAAACCTTTTGTTTTCAGTAAATCACATTCACATGATAGAGCTACAGTCATTTACTTATCCAAATTGATTCAAAACATAAGAAAAACAATTAATTTTCCTTATAATTTCAACTCCCATACACCTAATTTGGCCAGGACACTCCTAATTTGGCCACTCTCATGTAGGGTTCCTAGTACCGACCCCTTTTGGCGAGTACCGGTTCTACGGTACTGTCACTCTCAGTACCGGTAGTACCGGGAAAATACCGGTACTGGAAGATTTATTTGCAATAACATACTGCATTGGACAAAAAAATTGCAAATTTTTCGAGTTCGTTAATAAACACAAGTTTGGTGAAGTTTATTCTTCATTTTAACGAATTATTCCACTAAAAAATATGGTTTTCAAATAATAATAAGTATACCGTTCTAACTTTATAAAGCTAAATATGCTGTTTTGCCCAGGAAAAGCAAACATTTCTGCGGAAAAGATGGTCAAGAAATTTTCTAGAGCAAGTTTTAAGATTTTTTTTTCTCAGGTGCATAGTCCTCATATCTCATGAAATACTGAAAAATATGTGTTGCAATTCAAGATTTGTCAGGACCACATTCACTCAAATCTGTTCCTTAACCATCCACAGTTGACAGTTTTATAGCTAATAAGGTACGGAAAATAATTCAAAATGAATAATTTATTGACTTTTTTCACCTTGCTTTTCATTCATAAAAAAAAATCAGACACGGAGAAAGAATCCGGAGGTTCATCCGGATTTTGTTACCCATGCATCGTGAAATGTCAACAAATATTTCGCCTTGAACAGACTCGTAATACACGAATTCTTCCTATCAATTTCTGTCAATCTTAGTGCCATAATTGGAGTACCTTTAAATGATTCAATATCCTGAGACTTTTCTTTATATTTGTGCCTAGTTTTCTAGAAAGCTTGATGCTCACCATCAGCAGCTTTAATTGTATTCGATAATTGATTATTCGTTAATCTTTGGTAACCATAAGATCTAATGTATCATTTCCGTTTAATCACATCTTTCTCAGTTTGTTTTTTTTTTTAATGTATGATAATAATGATTTCTCTGTTCTAACGATTTTATGTACGGAGATGAACCATATTTAATGAAGGATGATAATTAGAATGAGCCTTTAAATACGTTCTTTAATCGAGCTGAAACATTCGCCATCAACGAACTTTATCAAACTTACGTACCGTTTACTGTGAAGAAATTCATTGATTCAAACGATTATTGAATTTTTCCTTAAGTACCGAAAATACCGGTACTCATTGCTTTCCAGTACCGGTATTTCGGTTCCTAAAAATGGTCGGTATTACCGGTACTTTCGGTACCGGTACTCCCGGTACCAAAACCCTACTCTCATGAGAAATCAATGCGATTGGCCAATTTAGGAACCGAAGTTGAATCTCCGGCCGAAACTAGTTCCGTTGGCCTATATTGAACAACGAAATTTTCAAAGCAAAAAAAAAAATGGTTTTAGCTCA
Source organism: Aedes aegypti (assembly GCF_002204515.2). Lineage (NCBI taxonomy): Eukaryota > Metazoa > Arthropoda > Insecta > Diptera > Culicidae > Aedes > Aedes aegypti. The sequence goes on from NC_035108.1 coordinate 455,463,475, forward strand.
GTTGTGATATTTTACACACATAATATGGATTGAAAGCTTGCATTTGACATATTTGTAGTATAAATACGGCTTCCTATTTAATTTTTACTGACATTTTCTCTTAAGCTGGCCAAAACCGGTGCTTTTACCCTATAAGCTTTAATTCTAATAGCTATAAAAAATATTTCTCGATTGAAAGAACCTCTTAGGAAAATTTAAGCATGTGTAATGCATATAATCATTTTATCAGTACAACAACTAAGAACTGCCGATGATTTCAAGAAGGTAAAAATTCCAATAAAAATATTAGCCAAACTATTGCCGATAGTATAACTCGAAAGGATAGCCTATGTTTAAGAGAAGGAAACATTTCTGATGAAATCATTAAAAACACTTGAAACCGTATTACACCGTTGATAATCCTGTGGCGAATCAATCATCATCTCAGAGTCTTGACGCAATGTGCGGAGTTTACAACTTCGGCCTGAATTAAAGGGTCGACGTTATCATTCTCTTATATAGTGACCAGGCATTGCAGAATTCGCTGTCATTTGAGTATGAAGCACGATCAAAGCAAGCAAAGAAAAACATCCCATCTGTTGCGGTCCACGATCGCCATTGTATCGCAAGGTGTAACAAGTCTAAAAAATGTAAGCAGCGAGCGATAGCCCCAAAGAGAGAGTGATGATAAAATCCATTTTTCTCGCTTGTTACCGTTAGGGATAGGTGTTTTTCTTTACTGGCACGATAAGCAATCCACGAACTTCCAATAGCAATAGTGTCCCCCAGGCTTGGAGCATGTTTAGAGAGGTTTTATCATGCACTACTATCCCCCCAATCTGATCAAAGTTGTAGCAGTGTACGATAAAGTCTCTCATAATGTGCATTATGTTATGATAGTTACAGAGAGCAATACGTGAGAGATTCTCTCAATTTTCTCAAGATTCAATCCCTTTTTTTTTTTTTTTTTTTTTTAATTTCTTTATTAGTATTATTCCAAACATTACATTCATTTCTTATATCTAGGTGTTCTGTGTTATAAGACAACACTATCATCCTAATTTGGTAAAACAAATTTAAGATTTTATTAACATTTTGTTAACAACATATTACATTTCATTTGCCGTAGCAGTTCAGTTTTTTTACAGGTGAGTTGATTTCACCTGCTTATAAGAGAAAAAAAAACGTTTTTAATATAATTAACCTAACTTAACCTAAACATATAACGCATTAATCGTGGCAATAGAAGATTGTAACGATTTTTGCCTGAAATTATTAATGATTGTATTTGACATTTGTTCCAATGTTTCAACATTGGATATTCTATGTAACTCATTGGTACTATACCAGAGAGGAAGCCTCAGAATCATTTTCAAAATTTTATTTTGAATTCTCTGCAGAGCTTTCTTCCTGGTATTACAACAGCTAGTCCATATTGGTACAGCATACAACATGGCTGGCCTGAAAATTTGTTTGAATATCAACAGCTTGTTCTTAAGACAAAGTTTTGATTTTCTATTAATAAGGGGATAGAGACATTTTACATATTTATTACATTTGGCTTAAATGCCCTCAATGTGATTTTTGAAAGTTAAATTCTTATCTAGCATGAGCCCTAGATACTTAACTTCATCTGACCAATTTATTGGAACCCCTCTCATCGTGACAACATGTCTACTTGAAGGTTTCAAATAAAGAGCTTTTGGTTTATGTGGGAATATTATTAGTTGAGTTTTGGAAGCATTAGGAGAAATCTTCCATTTTTGTAAGTATGAAGAAAAAATATCCAAACTTTTTTGCAATCGACTACAGATGACACGCAGGCTTCGTCCTTTGGCGGAGAGGCCTGTGTCATCCGCAAACAAAGATTTTTGACATCCCTGAGGTAGCTCAGGTAAGTCAGATGTGAAAATATTGTATAATATTGGTCCCAAAATGCTGCCTTGAGGAACACCAGCTCTTACAGGAAGTCTTTCAGATCTGGAGTTCTGATAATTAACCTGAAGTGTACGATTTGACAGATAACTTTGAATTATTCTAACAATGTATGTTGGAAAATTAAAGTTTTTTAATTTTACAATCAAACCTTCATGCCAAACACTGTCGAATGCTTTTTCTATGTCTAGAAGAGCAAGACCAGTAGAATAGCCTTCAGATTTGTTGGAACGGATCAAATTTGTTACACGTAAAAGTTGATGAGTGGTCGAATGTCCATGGCGGAATCCGAACTGTTCATTGGCAAAAATTGAATTTTCGTTGATGTGGGCCATCATTCTGTTCAAAATAACCTTTTCAAAAAGTTTACTGATGGAGGAAAGCAAACTGATTGGACGATAGCTAGAAGCTTCTGCAGGATTTTTGTCTGGTTTTAAAATTGGAACAACCTTAGCATTTTTCCATTTGTCAGGAAAATATGCTAATTGAAAACATTTGTTAAATATATCAACTAAAAATGATAAGCTACTTTCTGGAAGTTTCTTGATGAGGATGTAGAAAATTCCATCATCGCCAGGAGCTTTCATGTTTTTGAATTTTTTAATAATAGTTCTCACTTCTTCCAAATCAGTCTCCCAGGCATTTTCGAAAACGTGCTCTTGATTGAGAATATTTTCGAACTCCTGAGTAACTTCATTTTCAATTGGACTAGTAAGTCCTAAATTAAAATTGTGCGCACTTTCAAACTGCATAGCAAGTTTTTGAGCTTTTTCGCAATTAGTTAGTAATAATTTGTTTTCTTCTTTCAATGCCGGTATTGGCTTCTGAGGTTTTTTCAAGATTTTCGATAATTTCCAAAAGGGCTTAGAGCCAGGGTCCAATTGAGAAATTTTATTTTCAAAATTTTTGTTTCTTAACTGAGCAAAACGTTTCTTGATTTCTTTCTGCAAATCCTGCCATATAATTTTCATAGCAGGATCGCGAGTGCGTTGAAATTGCCTTCTCCTCACGTTTTTAAGACGGATCAAGAGTTTAAGATCATCGTCTATAATCACGGATTCAAATTTCACTTCACATTTTGGAATTGCAATGCTCCGGGCTTCAACAATGGAATTTGTTAAAGTTTCAAGAGCATTGTCAATATCAAGTTTAGTTTCTAAAGAAATGTTAACATCAAGATTGGAGTCAACATACGTTTTATATATATTCCAGTCGGCTCGTAAATAATTGAAAGTGGAGCTGATAGGATTGAGAATCGCTTCTTGGGATATTTGAAATGTAACAGGGACATGATCAGAATCAAAATCAGCATGAGTAACTAATTGGCTACAAAGATGACTAGAGTCGGTTAAGACCAAATCAATCGTAGATGGATTTAAGATTCAATCCCTGATAGTGACAAAACATGATGTCCCGTCACATCATAAAAATCAACAAATTAATTAGCTTATCAGTTATTGGGTCACACTTATGAATCCTACGCATCAGCGTTGTAGCAATTTGATTTTTTTTTTCATGATTAGGCCAAACGGCATTCGGCCAAATGACTCTTTTGGCCAAATGGCATTCGGCCAGATGGCGTTCGGCCAAATGACATTCGGCCAAACGGCGTTCGGCCAAATGGCCGGACACCTCTGCGTAAAATGATGTATAATCCTATAATATGGCTGTAATTGGAGCTATGGCCACAACCTGTGCTTTTACCCTATAGCAAATCCTTCAAAAATGTCGTAAATACAAGGTCACAACGCATCGCTTTTCATCGATATCTTGGCGGCATACAATAGCAGCAACCACATATAATTAAGAAAAATCCTGCACGGTAGCAGCTGTCCCGGAAAGGTTACAAGACTCTTGTTAGGCTTCATAAATTCATAAATGGCATCCTAGAGGCTTTATGAATTTGTGACGAAGGAGATGGTGGGGTTGTCTTCTAATAGACGTAGCATATTAAATCACATCGATGTATATCACACCATTATTTCATGTATCTTCGCTAGTCAACGATCAAAACTACACTTTTTTAATTTTATTGATTGATTCAATCTATTTTTTAATATTTTTTTTTACCTAAACCTTCTTGAAGGAATTGTTATTCCTAAGCACAATATTATATACAAACTCACAACTCTACAAAACAATACAACGCCAAATTCAGAAAAATACGTTCTTTAGGTAACAGTCGTCACGCCGAAAAATGTGTATCTGTTTATTTTTTTTTCAATTCTTGTAGCCAAAACGTACAGATACATCTATCATTGAGAAAGACTACCGACATAGTAAACGTTAAACAACTGCAGTTCAGTGTACTGCAAACATATATCTACAGAATGCTTTCATCATACAACAAGCCACGTCGTGTAGGAAGAGTGTTGATCAACTTTCCTGTTTTGAGAGCACTTCCTTGATTTTATTCTCACGAAAATAAACAACCAACTGAGTTTTGTCTGCAAGTCTTGCATTGTACGCAACCGCATCCTTACGACTCCATTCGATGTACCGACACACAGGCTGGATGGTCAATCATGGAGGAGAGTCGCATGTAGATTTGCACATTTTCATTGTTCGTTGTTTTATTATTTATATGTTCTGTCTGAGGTCTTTCGTAGCTCAGCTCGCGAATGTGCAACTATGGAGCCTGATCATTTAAAAAGCAGTTGATTTTGAACTTTGAGCTGGATGATGATCTTTTTGAGACCGATATCCTATCGACATTGAGTACTCTCCACGATCCACAAAAAAATCTAATATAAAAAAGCTGAATGTACCATGTCATTGTAAAAGCTGATAGAACACTTAGCTATGATGGATAGCTAATAATAACTTAGCAGGCTCAGTTCCAATTGGGATGGTTACCATAAAGAGCAAAAAGATGTGTTCTGTACACATGATAACAAAGTTCGCCGAACATTGTTCGCATTGGTCTGCTCGGGTTTCATCTGGTGCGTTAATCCTACCAAGTCAACAACTGATGAAGTTCTCTTTTATTCCATGTTGGTAGTACTTTTATTAATGCGTCAACCTTGAAAAATAATTAGCAGCCGAACGAAGCTTCGACGTATTCTTTTTTTAAGGAAATGCACTTTATGCAAGTGGACGGCAGCTGAATGCACTCATAAAACGGGGATGTCTACCACAATGATGTACGAGGATTGTCACTCCTGTCTGGTCGATACGACGAATTTAGTCTGGCTGGGTGATGGTGGAAGCCAAGTAAGGAAAAATGCAGTTACCTTCGAGTCCGACTAGTTGATAAGACGACGGTTGAAGGCCGAAAGTATAGCAGGTGTCTTCGCGCGCTATAAGCAAAACATCCGTTATCAAGGTCTCTTGTTGGTGTTTTGTTCTGTTCAGGTTACTGTGCGCCTAATTAGGTCGACAGCGTTTGCCTGTGAACAGATGTTCAATTTTGTTCGGTATGGAGTATCTGGTTTGCAGTGGTTATCAGTTAGGGCGGTCGAAAAATAATCTGGGCTCTGCAACATCAGACCATAAATCAAAGCTTCTACTGGAACATATGACATGCAAGTGCTAATGATTGTTTTCTATCTGGATTACAGGTCGAGATATCCTGAAAAATATCAATGGAGAGTTTCGAGCGGGTGAGCTGACGGCTATCATGGGACCATCCGGTGCTGGAAAGAGTACGCTGTTAGACATTCTTGCCGGCTATACGTAAGTATTTATTATTGAAACTAACTCGATCTGTGCATTATCAGAAACGTGCTCTTCGCGTTGTTTTCTAATGGCTTCGAAGCATTGCAAGCCGAGTAGCATTCTAATAACGTCAACTGATCTGTTTCTGTATGTATATACCAGAGTTGAGTAAAACATCGTTACTGGCACTATTATCTAGTACCTAAAAATTAAACGGCAGAATTTTATTTGATGAGTGCTCTTCAGGATATTTCTTAATTCATTACCCTGATAGCCCTGTATGTTTATCATCTTCTAGAAACCCTTCTACGATTGATTTGGCCTTTACCGACTCTAGTAACCTTTGTAGCCATCTGGATGCGCTGATTTCGATTCTGATCATTACCCTGTTAATTTCAAATATCCCATAAAACGATTCTCAATCCTATCAGCTCCCCATTCAATTATTTTCGAGCTGACTGGAATACATTTGAAACATACATCGATAGTAATCTTGATGTTAATATTCTTTTACAAACAAAACTTGATATTGACAATGAGCTCGAAACTTTAACTAATTCCATTATTGAAGCAAGGGGCATTGCAATTCCAAAATGTGAAGTAAAATTCGAATCCGTGATTATAGACCAATCATAGAAACCCGCATTGCTTTTATCGCGAGATTCTCCAGCTAAAGTAGTTATTCCTACTTAAATCATCTCAACATACATCAAGTTAAGTTCCGAACCCGCAACAAATTGCTATGCGTGGAATTCTCGCCAATCAAAGTTCATTTCCCACTTCCCTCTTGATGGTAGCCTGGCTTCTCCACCACCTACTGAACTGGTTGACCGATGGCGAGCGAACTGCAATGGGAGCATGCTCCAACAGTAACATTCACATTTGCGCACAGCATAAACTGGTTCCAGCTGTGATGTTTCCCGCACAATCCCTTCTACAATGCCACCCCCGCCCTGTACGTGTCAGTGACTCACCCACTCCCACTAGCTCCCACTTCGTCCAAATGGTGGCGTCGGAGGTGGCGCAAGACGCTTCTTTGTTTATGTTTACAACCTGTCGATTGGTGGCTGGGGATGAAGGAGGAGGGAGGGCGAGTTCAGACCCCATGTATGTGTAGGTGAGTTACCACCCAACCACACGATACATAACGCGGTGCACCCGACCTGACTGGGGCACTCAAATGTACCGAAACAGCTGATTACGACGCGGCGGGCAATTACGACTGCTTGCCGCAGTCGCGAGTTTGGCTACACGCGTTGGTACCTACCCATCTACGTAGTACGTTGTGTAAACCGTTGGAAAGCGCCGCCTGTTTGCCTACCGAGCTGAGAGAAAGAACTCCGGTGCAGATGCACCTACCAGATTGTAGGGTAAGATGGTTCAAAATGCAAACTTGAAACAAAGTTTTAAGAGATACTTACAATTAGCACCAACATAAAATTCCCATTTGCCTGTTATCACGCAAATTGGAGTAAATCGTATGCCTAAATTAAAATTTCTTCAGTAAAGCAAACATTTTTGAACTTCAGTGTTATTTTGTCATTTGTGACTTTAATACCAAACATCGGTCATGGAATAATTCTCAAAGTAATTCCAACGGCAGAATTTTATTTGATGAGTGCTCTTCAGGATATTTCTCAATTCAATTCCCTGATAGCCCTACATGTTTTTCCTCTTCTAGAAATCCATCTACGATTGGTTTGGTCTTAACCGACTCTAGTCATCTTTGTAGCCAATTAGTTACTCATGAGCAATTCCACCGAACATGACGATTTTTTTTTAAATTTAAATTTTGTATATTTTAATTCGCCTGAAAATTTGCATACAGATTCTTTATGATCAAAAATGCCGTTTTGCACCATCAGACCGCCATTTTGAACCTCGCTTTATTTTTGAGAAGGGCGTATCGGAAAATGCATAGCAAATCTTTAAAAAACTGTAACTCGAAAACGGTTTGTCCGATCGATTTGAGATCTTCTACAAAGTTGTAGGTATTGCTTAAGACTATATGGAGAAAAATATGCACGATAAAAAAAGTTACAGATTATTTTTTATTTTAAACAAAATTTTAAAATCGATTTTCTCCAGAAACGCAGTTTCGATTTTTTTTTATTTTTGGATATGTTGTAGGGGACAACTTATGTGATTTATTGCACAATGTTTCAAAATGGAAGAATTATGGACAAAAAAGTTATGATTTTTTAAAAAATTACAGATTTTGAAAAAATCGAAATAGAGGAAAACAATAATTTTTTATGTGATTATTTGAAAGTACAGAAAAATTGCTCGGTCCTGAGCCAATCGCTTCCAGTCGCCCTGAACGTTAAGTGCCCTTAAGTCCTCTTTAACTGCAAAAAGCCAACGTGTGCGTGGCCTACCACGAAGCCGACGGCCTCGTCCGGGTTCTCTACTGAATATTATTTTTGCTTGTCGTTCTTCCGGCATCCGGCACCAGCCCAACGCAGCCTGCCGTGTTTTATGAGCTTGATAATATCTACTTCTTTATATACTTGGTACAACACATGATTCATGCGACGCCGCCAGATGCCATTTTCTTGTTTACCGCCGAGTATTGTTCGCAGCACTTTACGCTCAAAAACTCCAAACGCTTTCCGGTCGACCTCTTTTAACGTCCAGGATTCATGGCCGTATAGAGCAACCGGAAGGATAAGAGTCTTATATAGCGCGAATTTTGTTTTCGTCTGCAGGCTACGGGACTTAAGCTGGTTACGGAGCCCGTAAAAAGCCCTATTCGCAGCTGCAAGACGCCTTTTCACCTCGCGGGTAACATCATTATCGCAAGTCACTAAAGTACCAAGATACACAAATTCTTCCACTACTTCAAATTTTTCACCACCTAGCACCACTTCACTACCAACGTCACGATTGGAACCACGCTGTCTACCAGCGATCATGTACTTAGTTTTGCTGGTGTTGACGGTAAGTCCAATCCTCGTTGTCTCCCTTTGAAAAGGCACGAATGCCTCTTCTACGGCTCGACGATCAATTCAGATTATATCGATATCGTCCGCAAAACCCAGGAGCATATGCGACCGGGTGACGATGGTACCGCTTCTTAACACGCCCACTCTCCTTATAGCTCCTTCGAGAGCAATGTTGAACAAAAGGTTCGAAAGCGCATCTCCTTGCTTCAATCCATCTAAGGTTACGAAGGAGGTTGAAGTCTCATCCGCAACCCGCACACTTGATTTCGATCCATCCAACGTTGCACGAATCAGTCTAATCAATTTCGCCGGAAAACCGTGTTCTACCATTATCTGCCATAACTCATTTCTCTTTACTGAATCGTACGCCGCCTTGAAATCAATGAACAGATGATGAGTCTGCAAGTTGTATTCCCGGAACTTATCAAGGATTTGTCGCAAGGTAAACATTTGATCCGTCGTTGATCGGCCCTCACGAAAACCAGCTTGGTATTCGCCGACGAAGGACTCCTCCAGCGGTCTCAATCTGTTGAACAGAACACGCGACATTATTTTGTACGCCGAATTGAGGAGCGTTATTCCCCGGTAATTGGCGCACTCCAATCTGTGGCCCTTCTTATACAGAGGGCAGATGAGGCCCTCCAGCCAGCTAGCAGGCAATTCTTCTTCCTCCCATATCCTTAACATAGTACGGTGCAGTATTTCGTACAGCTGCTCACTACCGTGCTTGAAAAGTTCGGCCCGGAGCTCGTCTTTTCCAGCAGCCTTACAGTTCTTCAACTCCTTAATCGCTCTTCTAACCTCATCTAGCGTCGGGGGCTCCACAGCTTGTCCATCGTTGCTGATGATTAATCTGTTCTCTCCATTCAACAATTGCTCGAAGTGTTCTTTCCACCTAGCAGCCACCAAGATTTTGTCCGTCAGCAAGTTACCTTCGCGGTCATTGCACATGACGGGAGATGGCGCAGTTTATCTCCGTACGCCATTGACAGTTTCGTAAAATCTCCGCATTTCGTTTTGTTCGATGCTGTTTTGCGTCTCAGTAATGATGTCTTCTTCATACTGCCTTTTCTTTCTGCGGTGATTTCGTTTCTCGGCTGCTCTAGCTTCCTTGTACCGCTCTCTATTCTGCCGGGTACCAGACACTAACATCCGACTTCTGGCAACATTCTTCTCATCCGTCACATTCTGGCACTCCTCATCAAACCAACCGTTTCTGGGTCGTCTCTGAGCAGTACCTATCACCTCTCGCGCTGCTGTGCTCATCGCACCGTGGATAGACTCCCACAGATTGTTGAGGTTTTCGCCTACGTTGTATCCCCTTATCCGCTCATCAAGCTTCCGGCGGTACTCGTCTGCTACACCTTCTGTTGATAGGCGCTGGATATTGAAACGCAACGGTCGCTGTGTTCTTGTGTTCGCCACGGTAGATAACCGTGCACGAATTTTACTAACAACGAGATAGTGATCAGAGTCGATGTTTGGGCCTCTAAAGGTCCTCACATCGATGACATCCGAGAAATGCCGACCGTCCACCAAAACGTGATCTATTTGGTTGCAGAGCTCGCCATTTGGGTGCATCCAGGTGTGCTTTCGAATGTCTTTGCGTGCAAAGTAGGTGCTGCTGATGGCCATCCCTCTAGCTGCAGCAAAAGTTATTAGCCTTAGGCCGTTGTCATTGGTGGCGGAGTGAAGGCTCTCCGTACCAATTATAGGGCGGAAAAAAATCCTCTCTTCCGACCTGAGCGTTGGCATCCCCGATAACAACTTTTACGTCATGTTTTGGGCACTCTCCGTAGGTCTTGTCGAGACAATCATAAAACGCATCCTTCGTGTCGTCGGGTTTATCGTTTGTCGGCGCATAGATGTTGATCAGACTGTAGTTGAAGAATTTTCCCCGTAACCTCAATTCGCAGATTCGTTCATTAATCGGTTTCCACCGCATAACACGCTTCATCTGCTTCCCGATCACTATGAATCCGACGCCATGCTCTGCCTTATCGCTGCCACTATGGTAGATGTTGTATTTGAAAGCTGTGTTGGCGACGGGATCCACCGCCCTGAATTCACATTCTCCAGTTCTAGGCCATCTTACTTCCTGAATAGCAGCCACGCTCACTCCAACCTTCTGCAATTCACGAGCCAAAAGGCTCACTCGTTCGGGTTCATTTAACGTCCTGACATTCCAGGTACCGAGTTTCCAATCATATTCCTTATTTCGTTGCCAGGTCGGTTGCCGAAAATATCGTTCGTTATTTCTCCTTTCTCCATTTTTCGTGGTAGGTAAGAAATTCGATATGCTACCTTATCAGGGTCGCGATACCTACATCACGATGGTGGGGCTGCCACCTTAGGTGTAGCTGACGTGATACAGCATTTCATACTCAGCCGCTGGATGCCAGAACAGACGCTGTTTGAGCCGCACCTCCTTGGTGGACAGACGCTCGAGACGCACCTCCTCACTCTAGCTGATGTCAGAAGGACAACAGTGCCCAGGCTGCACTACCAACTAAGTACTCAACCCTTAGCTGGCGGTCTTTGTCATCATTTGACCCGTGGAAGCGTGAGGTAGGGACTTGTGAGGACCAGAGCTATGTTGGACGCTCCTTCCTAGTTGTCGGCTCACCAGCCCACATCTAAGTAAATTATTTCTAGGTTGCATCAATTTCGAGATATACTCATATTTATATAAAATTTTCAAATAAAAAAAGTAAAATAGGCCCTTTTCAAACATATTTCGTGTTTCTCAATTCCAGAAATATTTTATTTTGATTGAGTGAATCGTAGCTGAATTGTTTATTGTTTGATCCAAACCTATATACTAAAGTATTAAAAAAAGAATGCACGGTAAAAACAATATAAACGAAATTTTCAAATGAAAATTTGAAGTTCATTGTTCTTAAAAACCGCAAAATTGATGTTTTTAATTTTTGGATATGTTTTGCAGCATATTGTTTGTAATTTCTTGCACAATGCTTCAAAACGGAAAACTTTTGGATAAAAAATAAATTATTTAAAAAAATAAATAAAACAAATTTATGTAAAACGATATTTTTGGTGCGTTTTTTTTTTGAGTACAGAAAAATAACTATATATTTTTAAGTATGAAAAATTTCTTAATCTTTCTTAATCCACAATATAATGCTTATCTTGTTTCGTAGCACGTCAATTTCACAGGCAAATAAACGTCACCTACAATCACTGAACAATCACTGTTGATACAACACTAATGCTCTCACGGTTTCAGACTTACCTTAGGTAATAGATATTTCACACCACGAAGTTTTTGTACCGCATTTTTTTCAATGATGATTGCTACAGTGATAAAACTTGACAACATAGCGCATTATGTTTGTACCCATGAAGTACGTCTAAAAAAATCATCGTTTTTCTTTTATTCATTTACCATGTACAAATGTATGGGTATTGGAAAAACGTGTTTGTTCATCATACCTACTAACACAGGCAAAAGTGATGAAAACCCTTGTGGAGCCTGTTTAGTAGAATGCCTGTAAATATACAAAAAGATGAGTAGTACTGTTCCTTTTAATTCTACTATTGTATCCTTCGACAGATACGCGTATTTCAACCTCAACTGTAAAGCCGTCTTCAGTGTTGTGTAGTTGACTTGACGTGGTTTGTGTTGTTGAAATCAAAATAAAATTTTCCGAAATGGAGAAACACGAAATATGTTTGAAAAGGGCCTATTTTACTTTTTTTATTTGAAAATTTTATATAAGTATGAGTATATCTCGAAATTGATGCAATCTAGAAAAATTTTACTTAAGTACTCTTCCAATGCATTTTCTGTACTATCAAATAAACAAAAAAATATTGTTTTCCTCTATTTAGATTTTTTCAAGATCTGTAATTTTTTTTTAAAATCATAACTTTTTTGTCGCATCAAAATTCAATTTAATTTCAAGTGCATTTTTCCTTGGAATTGTGTTACATTTTAAATTAATTAAGAAAGCACTTTCATTGATTTTTACTTCCAATTCTAGATTCATGTTAAAGTTCTTACTTTTATTAAAAATGTGATTCTCCTTTACTCAAACGATAATCATAATGTTTTCAGAATTGAAACAAAAGTTAAATAAAGTACGCTTATAAATATACACCGGTTCACAGATTGTTAGCGATAGATAACAACAACTTCTTTCAGTATTTTTTAATCCAGAACAAGTAGAATTTACTAGGGAAAACATAAACATTGGTACAGAATCTCTTGTGTGATTTTAACTAGATTTTAATTGCAGGTTTACAGGACTTTTAAGTGAGGATTTCTGCATTCATGAAAAAATCAAAATAATCAATTATTCAATACGTAATTGTTCAATTACTATTTTTTACAATGAAATAAACGTTATAATTATTCTGCATATGAATGAATAAAAATATAGTTGTCAAACGCACCACAACGCATTTAGATTTTGTTTTGTTATAGGGCTGCTTTGATGTAGAGATGAGCAAAACAAATCGGAGCCGTTTAACAGATCCGCACCACTCAAAAGAACGAGTGATCCGTGGCTCTTTTTTGGTGAGAGTCGGTTCATATGATCATCATGGATCAGACAAAAAGTGACCTGGAAATAGAACGAACCGATTCTGTTCCCCTTTTCTCCTCCGTTCGTTTCACGGCTTTGTTATAACGCTTGACATGTGCCTTGCTTTGCGCGCCACACTACGCCACAAATACGACAATTTTTTAGCTGCTCCGTACTCTCAGCATAGCATAGAGAAACATTTTTTCCCGCCCACTAGCATTACAGGCAGATATAAGTTAGAGAGTGAAAGTGCCCACATTAATGATAGATTTCTCTTCTGTGAATAAAGGTGACAAGACGCAAGTTTGCCAACATTTTTTCACCTCAGGACGCAAGATTGCATCGCTGCCAAACGGTATGAAGTGATATTGTCGCTGCAGCACTACTCTGCAATTCGCTGGAGAGTCCAGCGACGCGACAATTTCTGGCGACGTCAAAAGAACTGTCATTCTTAGTTTTGACATTTTAGAACTGATGGACGTCATTGAATTGAAAAAGAAAAAAATATAACTGAACAACAAAAACATTCACAAAACATCGATTGATTTACAACATCGTGTGGAATTAAAGTCAAGGTAATTAATAATTAATTCTGTACTTTGAATTGAAAGATAATCCAAAGACCGTATCCTTCCAGATGACAAACGTTGTACTCCATGCAGTCCAGAGGCTCCAAGCGAATACAAATACCGTGTATCATGCGTTGTATGGACACTATTATTTGGGTATATCCAAAAAGGATCTTGCGAAAATCTACGGTAAAAGCCAATCTACCATATATTCTTGGTTTCGTAAGTTTGAGAAAGAGGGTGTATACCAGCGGAAGAAACGTGCTCAAGTTTACAAAATGTTTCGAGTGGAAATGAGGATATGGTTGGTTCAGTTATACCAAAAGCATCCATTATTATTTTTGGATGAAGCTAAAGAGAGATCCCAGAAGCAATTTAAAATCAATATCAGCGTGTCATCGATTTGCTCCATTTTACATGAAGCCGGACTCTCATGGAAGACTGTTGAAAGGAGAGCGATGCAAATTAGGGAAGAAGAGATTGTGAGATTTATGCGAGAACTTCTGGCAATTCCCTGGGATATCTACAACTTAGTTTTCCTTGATGAAGTCAGTTTCGACAATCGGGACATGTTACGCTGGAAGGGGTATGGTGTTGTGGGGCAAAAAGTGATCTACAGCGGTGAGTTTTGTCGCCGCCCACGTTTATCATTCTTGTGCTTTCTTGGAGTTGAAGGCATTATAGACAGCTTTTGGACTGATGGAACATTCAATCGCGTTAAATTTTTTGAATGTTGTCGAGAATTTGCACTACGAAATCCAAAAGTTCGTCAGTACCCAGGATGCTATTCGGTTTGGATACTAGATGGCGCAAAAATTCATTGCGATGCAAATATCATTCGGTATTTGCGATCGATTGGCATTATTCCCATATTCCTTCCGGCGTACTGTCCCTTTTTTAATCCTATTGAGATCGTTTTTGGTTTTGTCAAAAAACATTTGCAAAGAAGACACCAAGAAAACACTCCAATAATGGGTGATGTCTGCGATGCAATGAGCTTTTTCAAACAATATTCCTGCCAAAAACTTTTTGCTCATTGTGGTTACTTTCCTGGAGGACATTTTTATCCTGAGAAGGGACTGCAACAAAATCCAAGCGATTTAGGCTTAAGTGTAATTCCTGAGTGACTTTATCACAATATTTGCTGTTCTTTTTTCTTCAAAATAATGAATAAAATCGGATTTGAGATGAAAATATAATCGGTTATTTTATTTCATTCAAATTACATCGTTCTGTTCACTTTTGTTACATGTGATCAACATCTGGACAGTCAGTTACACTGTCAGCCAGGACTTTACTTACCTCTGTCTCCTCAGGGCGAACTGCAGATTGGACAGCAATAATAATTTCTTCAGCTGCTTTTCCTTTCGCAATCATTCCTTCCAATTTACGAGCAACATTCGAAAGAATGGAAACCGCCGAAGAAATGCCTTGAAAAACTTCCTCAACATCTTTCATCCATCCCCCATTTACAGCATGAGCCACTGATGCCCCCCGATGAACAGATTGTAGTCGGGCTGCTTCCGAGACGCCAGTCCACCTGAAATACTTCGCAAGTTCCAAAGGAGGCGACGGAGCATTTTTCATTTCCTCTTGTTTATGCGCCGCTGAAGAATGAATTGTGTTGGCCCATAACAACCAGGAACTGTGATGGCCTTCCAGTTCAGGATGGTTGTTCTTCAACTCTTTTGCTAGAGCTGCATCATCCCGGGTCGAATGAGCTCCCGAACGATCTGGATTGTTGGGTGCAATTAACTGTTTGAGGACCATTTGGTGTTGAGGGTTGGTTTCAACATTTACCGAATATGCATGAATGAACATTTTGATTTGCTTGCCTCTCCATGAAGTGAGCAATCGAGGAGTAACTCCAGAAATAGTGTAGGCCTTCCTTTTCATTTGATCTTGCATCGTGACGAACTTCTCAATATCTTCTTGGTCCGGGACTTGCTTTTCAGCCCACTTTGGTCCATCATCATCAAAATTGATTTGTCTCGATACATGCGCTACAGACAACTTCCAAATGCATTTAATTACGTCCTCAACAGAATCTCCAAAAACATTCTTAGTTCCCACTTCTCTTGGGCGCATCTTCTTCTTCTTTCTGGCATTACGTCCCCACTGGGACAGAGCCTGCTTCTCAGCTTAGTGTTCTTGTGAGCACTTCCACAGTTATTAACTGAGAGCTTACTATACCAATGACCATTTTTGCATGCGTATATCGTGTGGCAGGTACGATGATACTTTATGCCCTGGGAAGTCGATAAAATTTCCAACCCGAAAAGATCCTCGACCGGTGGGATTCGAACCCACGACCCTCAGCTTGGTCTTGCTGAATAGCTGCGCGTTTACCGCTACGGCTATCTGGGCGCATCTGACCTCGATAAAGCCGACGGAACATTGTTGCTTTGAAAAAGTACAAATAGTTCTCCGCAGCGCCATCGGATACTATCGAGCAACTAAAACATGAATGGTCGTCATCGTCGGAACCATCGACGGGGAGAAAATGGTTCACTTCACTCAAATCATCTGGAATCGGTAACGGGTCCTCAGAACACAAAGGCTGTGGAGAGGGTGTTTGTTGTTGAGGAAACCATTCATTATCGTGATGATCAGAATTCATGTCTCCCGGCTCTTCCAAATACTCCTCCTCCTCGTACCTGCGTATGGGATGATGGAAATTTTCATCTCGATGATAAATCTCAAGTTCCACATTACTTACTCATCCTTATTGAACTCCATTTAGTATTTTTACGAATCAGTTAATACTCCGGCAGCTGAATTTTACACAAGTTTGGGTTGTTTATTTACAGTTTGAAATGAAAATCGGATAAAAAAAGACAACAAAACACCGTCAATGTGAATAAAACCATGGTGTGTCATACGCATGAAGTTGTCTTGGTGGCAGTACTCATGATGTTCGATTGTCATAAAATTTTTGAAAGTAATGAATAAGTTTCAAAATTATATTGTTTGCTTTCGCAGTTTTAAATATTGCTCTTTGAATGTTCTTATGATTTGGTAATAAAAAGGCACTGTAGAAAATAATATTTTTTTTTTATATAAAACGAGTCCATTTCATTTCAGCTAGTCCAGGCTACATTGTATTAGTATATCATGAACATCGTTAGACAAACGAACGAAGTCTAGCGACACATCGCTTCTGATTTTTTTCTGCAGACACAATAAAATGCTAACAAATCTGCTTCTTGTCGCCTTTATTTACATAAGAGATGATCGACGAAGCGAAATCGATCACGTGACTTACGCCTTTATTCTAGCACATGCTTCATTTTGCTTCTTACTTTCGATGCAGTTAGGGGAATGGGGATGAACGTACGAAAAATGAGAGAGACAGAAAGATACTAAAGGAGCAACGTATGTCGTGTAAAAGGGAATGAACCGCTCTTTCTCCGTTCGCTCGATTCAGTTCGGGCTTCGTTTGCGAGCCTCTGAAAAAGGTTCGGTTTACTAAAACAATTTATTTTGATCGTATTCATTCACTGAAATGAGCCGTTTTGACCATTTCTACTTTGATGTCTCATTCAAATACTTCGATGTTTCAGATCATATTGTAGAATTTAACCCGTATAGGCCTGAGTGAAAGCAAAAATACTGAAACCCTCACCGCTCAGAGAATTCTTAACGGATTCAAATGATTTTTTGTCAATTCGCTGGCCCTCTTATCTAGTTTCTAGAAGAAGGCCGGTGTTATTCCGGTGGGTCACTGGGTCAAGTCGGGTAAAAAAGGGCTATTTTTTGGGACATACCAAGTTACCTTTATTTATTTGCAATTACAATCATTTTAAATCCTTAAGATCTAATATTCGACATTATAAATGAAGAGTTTTGCACCGTTTAAAATATACCGGATGTGGTCATTCGGACGTAATGCTCGGAAGAAACGACTATAGATTTGTTGGAAACTTAACAATTAAAAATTCTAAAAGTAGAAATCAAACATAATTGTGCTCTAAAATGCGTTCCCATGAGCTTGGCTCAGATGTTCAGATACAAATTGGCCACTTTATCATACGTTTGAGGCGTCCCGGGACCCGAAAATGGTCATAAGTAGGATTATTCAAATGCAAAACTCATAGTTTTCCAATTCAATCGTTTCTCAAAAGGTTTACACCGATGCAATTTTCTTAAAATTCCGTCATGTAGTGGCCACATTATAACCGATTCGGGAAATTATCTGTTACTTGAAATTTGCCTACCTCCAGGGGCACAAACGCACAGTACCCTTCTCACTCGACCTGACCCAGTGATCCACCGGAATAACTCCGACCACAGTAATATTTCCGCGTTCCTCTGTCCACTTCTAGAATTGAGATATATGTACCAGTATACTGACAAAAAATCATTTGAATCCATTAAGAATTCGCTGAGCGGTAAGGGTTTTAGAATGTTTGCTTTCACTCAGGCCTATACGGGTTAAAAAGCGTGGTAGGGTATGTGTACATAATGGTTCCCTGTCACCATACGAGATTTAATTATTATTGAATTTTCAATCATTGTGTGTCCAACTAATTGGAAATAAAATATATAGATTCAAAGAACATATTGCTTAGGTAAAAAAAAACCGGCCAAGGAATAAGATAAGGGAATAGCGTATGACTTTAAATCAAAAGTGGTTAAACATGTTTCCAGAATAGACATCAAATAACAAGCGATAACATAGACATCGTACGAAGCGTATCTTCATCTTGGAAACTAGACGTCGCTGAAAGTTTAGAAATTTACAAACAAAAGCCTTTACTACTTCTTAATAGGGATCAAGGAAACGGACAGTCAAGGCTGTTTAAGTTCGTACCCAAAAAATATAAACGAGCTTGAATACATAGGTTGATAATAAGGGATTAGCTTAATTTGTTTATCGGCATGCCGGTCTATGTTGCTTGTAAGGGAACAGCGAGATAAATTGGCTGTTTTGGTAGTATTATTCGAACAAGCCGTTTCCATAGAGAACGTCAGCCGGAAAGAAGGACGTTTCAAGTAATACTGTTTCATATGGTATTCCCTCTTCTACATATTATCCAATTTCTCTCGCCGTTTCCTTACGGTACCTATCCATCTAGTATTCATTGCTTTCTACTCCATGCTCCCTCGTACTTCGAGCAAAATAAACCGATAAGGGGAGGGATTATTAGAGTATGTTTAAAACTACTAATTGAACTTTAACACTTCACTTTTTGCAAAAAATAAAATACTAAAATCACTAGTAAGGCGAGCAAATACCTTTAAACTCTAATATGTGTTGGTTATCTTGACAGATAGGCCTATTTCGTCTGCGACTTACAGACTTCTTCAGTGTCGAGTGCTCGACTAATTATCACGGTCGAAACCATTGTATGTTTAATGTTTTGCAGTTAATTTTGTCAACAGCAGTTTTATCTGCAAAGTTCAAATTTCTTAACACTCAATTTTGTATTTCTGTTAAAATTAACACTTTTTTATTACTATTTCAGAAATTTGCTTTACACAGCTAAAAATATGTTGTAAATTTGAGTTTGTTTTAATGCACATATTTGGAGCATCAAAATAAACTCAAATGTCAACGATAAATCGCTTATTTTTCAATCAAATGCACTTCAAATTTACACGAGCATGTAGCTTTCAATAATCTTTGGTTGAAAACTAAAGGGAATGCCGTAAAAATAGATGATATTGGTTTATTTTTACTCTATGCTTCAGTTTACACTACATTGAAATTTAAATATTTTTATCTGTGTAAGATCGACATCTTCATCGCCGGTGAATGGTAAGGCTGTCATTTTTTTATTTGA
Organism: Aedes aegypti; assembly: GCF_002204515.2. Taxonomy (NCBI): domain Eukaryota; kingdom Metazoa; phylum Arthropoda; class Insecta; order Diptera; family Culicidae; genus Aedes; species Aedes aegypti. Next base: position 455,482,893 of record NC_035108.1, read on the forward strand.
CATATTAGATTTTTTTAATGACATATTAGAAGTTGCTCAAATTTTGTTCTAATTTAAATGTAAACTGGGGCACTTTCCCCCATGAGTGCATTTTGAACCGCTTTGCCCTACGCGGTAGCGATGCGATCGTCGACTTTGACCTCCGTTGGTTTCAATTATTGCAAGAGAAGAAGGTGGTCGATGTGAAAAGATCTTCCGGTAGGAGGTTCGCTTTTAGCATGTGATCAATCACACTTCGTAGTCATAATAAAATCAATTCGCAAGTTATTACTTATAGGTTTCCTATATCTTTCTATGTACGTCTTGCACTCGGAGACGTTTTCTTTGTTACCCCGCGGCTGGACGACACGTGAAGGGCCTTGATGTCCCTGACTCATGATTTGATCCGTTCCGACTCAGAGTGCATTCGAATCACTCGGTGTTGTATTAACTTTTATTGAAGCTGCCTTGAAATGGGAAACCATTGAACAATGGAGGTTGGTTGATTCGAACCATTTCAGAAACGTGCAGTTCGAGCAACGTTAGGACAGCTCAAGTAATTAGTAATCGGAGAAATGCAAGGAGTGGACGGGGGTGGATGGGGTGCAACTATAACGTTATTTACTGACAGCTCCAGATCGGTTTTGTACTCGGCATTCTCGTCAAAGTTCAGCGGCAGCAACGGTTGAACAGTTCTTTGTTTCAGACACGAGCAGAGTAGGAAAGTTCAATGAATGCAAATGAAACCACAGCGTCTAATCATCTGGAACACGGATTGTTTGTATTACGAGGGATTCAATGAATGATTACCACGGGAAAGCGGTGAATGAGTAATCCTGAAGTGTAAACTTCTTACAATTACAATTCTTGTTGATTGCACCTGATTGATCACCGATTTATAGAGTGTTAGGAATCAGACATATTCTATTGATCATGATACTTTTATGGAATACAGACATCGTATCCGTTGTAAAATGGAGCCGACGTTGAGCCTGATTCAGATAAATGACGGAGAAACTGTATTCGCATTGGAGCACAAAGAGTACGGATTGTGTTTGTTTTGTTAGTTTGCAACAGATCCATAAATGATAAGCCACGAAGTAAATGTAGAATTGTATTTCTTTCTGGTAACTTCCTCCGGGGTATTTTGCTCAGAATTTCTTCAGCAATTGGCTTGAACTATTCCATTCAGAAACTCACCAGATATAATTGGTGACAGAATTGCGCGCTCATTAACCAGCGAAATTATTTCCGAAGGCCATTATATATGCTCATCAATTCCATGCCTGAATACTACTGCAAACAATCGTAAACTGTCTGATATCTTTCATTCGTTATCTGATGGATACGCCCTGAAACCTGTAATACTTAATTCAGTATTTACCCATGCTATCGTAACATCAAACAGCGCACGGTTAATTTACCTAATCACACCGGATATATATTCCCCTTGGTCGTAATTATTTCATTATCCACGATTGCTGAAATAATATCTATCATTTCAGGGAAAGCGAGTTTACCGGTGAGATCCTTATCAACAAACAACAGCGTGATTTGAAGCGTTTCCGGCGCCAGTCCGCCTACATCATGCAGGACCACGACCTGCAACCGCACCTCACCGTACTGGAGGCAATGCACTTCTCGGCCAATCTCAAAATCGGCACCGAGCTCAGTCCGGCCAGTAAAAAGATTCGGGTAAGAAAGTCCCCTTCCAAGTCGTTAAGAACATCGCTCAACTCCTTTCAATTTCCAGATGAATGATATCCTCTGTGCCATAGGCCTGCAAGAAAACAAGAAAACGCGCACGGCCAAACTCTCCGGCGGGCAGAAGAAGCGTCTGGCGATCGCGCTCGAGATCGTCAACAATCCACCAGTGATGTTCTTCGACGAACCGACCAGTGGGCTGGATAATTCCACGTCGAAAAAGTGCGTCGAACTGCTGAAACAGTTGGCCCGCGAAGGTCGAACCATCATCTGCACGATCCATCAACCGTCCGCGCTGCTGTTGAACATGTTCGATCATCTGTTCACGGTGGCCGAGGGCCAGTGCATTTTCACCGGAACGAGCAACAACATTGTGCCATTTTTGAAGGAGTTGGATATTATCTGCCCGGAATACTACAGTCCGTCGGATTTCTGTAAGTTTGACCTTTGGGTTCCCGGCCCTAGGCAGAGCATTTTCCAAAAGCTGTCAGTACATCAACAATCTCTTTTTTTTTTTGAATCCACCCTCAGTTGACTTTGAAAAAACATAATTTATTTTCCATAATTCAACAATGCAGAATTCGGAACACAGCCGGAAATGGTCTGGGGCTACGGCAAAGCCAAATATGAGAAATGAGATTTTTTTACTTACAGTCATGCCTCGATATAACCAAATACTGTTAATCTGAATATACCCCACTTCTCCGTTTTGTCGAAGACATCACACTAGCGCCACGCTAGAATACAAGTATACTAACAAACTACAAACTTTGTGGCATGATAGTTTGTTCCCGAAGAGATGTATGGTTAAGGAATGGCAAACCCCTGTTTGATTTCTTCGAGCGAATTACAACTCCCATTAATAGTTCAAGGTTTTAATTATCTTTCACAATGTGCTTCTTCACTATTCTAGCTTATGGGTGTACATCAGCGTTGGGCAAATTTGACCGGAACATCGATGTCACTGAATCGATTCAAATTTGATATGTCGAATCGATTCACCGATTTAATCGAATCATTTAAATCGATGTTTTTGAATCGATTCGATTTTTAAGCTCATTGAAAAATGTGCCAAAACTAGCTCTCAAAATAAGATCTAATACAATTTTATATGATTTCCTCATACCTTCAATTGAATGTCGTTTTGAATTTATAATCATATATTAAGCACTTCAAGGTTAATTCAAAACAAAGTTTATGGTTCATCAACTCATAGAAAAATTATAATCAATTTCATTTTTTTGAATCGAAACAAAAAATCGAATTAAGAAAATCGATTCACTCAATTTTGGGTGCTTCTACCATCGATTCAAAAAATCGATTAATCGGAACGAAAAAATCGATTTTCGGAACATCGATTCAAAATCGCCCATCGTTAGCCAGCATGAAAGCACCTGGAATGCGGTGAACAGGGGAATAACGGCGATTATGTCGTTGCTGCAAAGGAGATGGCGTGAAGACCAAAGAGCTCAGAGTCGCGATCGGAGTAGGCTAGATCCTCCGTCGGGGACTAGACCGAGTATAGCGGGCGTAGCGTAGTATCGGTTAATAGTCGTAGAACCGGAAGTCATCTTCCAACCGGAATCGCTGGACCGACCTCGGCATCCAACTGATCAACCAGGAGAGCTCGAACAGCAGCAGCGGAGAACGAGTCGTCGTAGAGCAACGAAGTGCACATGAGCGTCCAGAAGAGGTTCAACAGGGCTCTGAGGCGAGGCCAGCCCGAGGGAAGTATGCGTCGTCGCACAGAAAGCTGTCTAAAACCCGCCCGGCGAGATCTTCAACCGCCAATTGGGCAAAACGAGTAGTCACAGAGACACCGTAAAAATGTCGTATTGATCTACGTTTTCAAAGACATTAAGCTCCAACAGTGAACTAGCAGAACAGATAGAGGCTGAGATAGACGAAGTGCATGAGCACAGCCCTCCCCCGATGAAGTTGCCTGATGTAGTTCCGGGGGGGATCGAGGCACAGGACCAGTAGGGAAAGTTTTTAAGTGGTTAAGCACGCCTAACGTGAGTCCCACACCGTGCCAACACACAACAGGCCAGGCTTTTGAAGCTTTTTTGTACCCCACTATAAACAAAAAAAAAAACACCTTCATTAACCTCTAGTACTGCAAGCCTCGCCCCCCGCGCATTTTGAATAATGACTTGCCGAACTCTCCCATCCACCCATTGCATCACTTGAACTACTCGGCCTCTAGTCCACTCATTCCTATTTTCTTCGCCAACTACCACCATCGGCTATGTAACGGGCTTTGCCGCACCACTTAGAACGCTTCGCCAACGTAGGCGTATACTCCCTTGTATACCTTCTCCAAGATACATCCAGCTGTTGTTGAACTTAGTGCCAACTTTACGGACGCCGCTCGAGTTGCCCAGTAGAAAAATTGTTCGGAGTAAGTGCTTCACTTTCCTCCGACGTCAGTGGCAGATACGTTAATGGATGGCAGTTCAAAATTGCTTCAGCTTCCACCATGAATGTTTCCCACGCCTCATCGTCAAGCTTGCGATTATTGTTGTACGTAGTCTCTACGGCAACTTTGATGGAACACACCATCCGCTCCCATGCTCCGCCCATATGCGGAGTGCCAGGTGGGTCAAACACCCATTTGGTTGCTGTTCCTGTGAACGTAACAGACAACTGCTCCTTCTGCTCCTTGAGCAATCTAGCGGCTCCCAGAAACTTGGCGCCGTTATCCGAATAGATTTTGGCTGGGGCCCCTCTGCGATAGATGGAGCGGCGAATGCATTTGATGCACCAATCAGTGGTTTGGCTATGAGCCACTTCTACGTGCACCGCTCGTATTGTCTAACACGTAAGCTATCCAGTGTTTTGCGCTACTTCTCCAGATCTTTATCATCAGTGAACCAAAACAATCTATGCCGGTATATGTGAACGGATGCCGCTACTGACAGTAACTCTAGTTTCAACAATGGATTGCCGAACTCTCCCATCCACCCCTTGAATCTACTCGGCCTTTAATCCACTCATTTCCATTTCCTTCGCCAACCACCACCACCAGCTGTCCATCGGCTATGTTACGGGCTTCGCCGCACCACTTAGGTCCCTTCGTCAACGTAGGCAAATACTCCCTTGTCCACCTTCTCCAGAATACATCCAGCTGTTGTTGACGTAACGACCAACTGCTCCTTGAGCAATCTAGCGACTCCCAAAAAGTTAGTGCCGGACAGATTTGTGCTGGGGCCAGCGGCAAATGCATTTGACGCACGAATCAGTAGTTAAGCTATAGGCCAGGGGAAGTGGTTCACCTAGAGTGAATTTATGTCAGAGAAGAAGTAGATTTTGTATGAGAATTGACAGAAAAATGAATGACAAGTTCATCCACTTCTCCTGGCCTATGAGCCACTTCTATGTGCACCGCTCGTATTGTCAAACACATAAACACGACTATCCAGCGTTTTGCGCTATTGTCTAGTCCGCTGAATATGAAATAACGCGCGGCTGTTGTAAAGTTTCCAAAAACGGAAAGGAAAGGAACAAACCGCGTTTGACGAAACATCGCAATGTTATCGCCCATAAGAATGAAGTAAACAGGGAGCAAAACCGCGGTTGTTATTTTCCTCTGGGAAACGTCGCGTGTCCTTTTGAGCAAATACGCTAATACTTCTCCCGATCTTTACCATCAGCGGACCAAAAATATCTAAGCCGGTATATGTGAACGGTCTTACAAAGGACGCCATTCGTACTAAAAAGTAAAGGCGCCAAGCGAGGAATTTTCGGAGAACTTTTTTAGATCCGACACCATTGACACGCCTTGGCTGCACTATTGACGGCCATCCTGCGCCTTGAGATGTAGTATGATAGACGCATCTCGTTCATCACAGTTTCAGTGTTTCCGTGCAGAAATCTACGATGGTAGTTGTCCAGCAGCAACATCGTAAACTTGTGTTTCCTTGAGAGGATTACTGGGAATTTCGTTTTCTTGTCAACGTTCGGAGCCGCTTTGATTCTATCATCGACGCGAAGAATGTATTGCTCATCTCGAATTGGGCATAATTGATGAAGAGCATTGCTTTTACTCAAGGTTATTTGTTCCGCTATCGGCTTCGATTGATTACGCTTCAGGACCGTCATCTCATCTGGAAAGCACTGCCACTGCGTAACTTGAATAAGCAAGTTTTTGGTACTTTGGAGTTTTTCAGATGCTAGTGGCCCTACAAATATTTCACATCAAGCGATCTTTCGCTTAAGATTTCCCACGAAACGGTAAACGTAAGCGGTAGCCCGGATTGCTTAAGTCAATTGGGAAAAGCGCTCAAGTTCTACGAGACGTTCTGGAATACGTGCTGCCTTGTGAGAGTAACAGGGATGTAGCTCTTCTTCGCTCTGGTATATGCCAGTAAAGGGCAAACATTCATTTATGTATCCCGAGTTACATCCTCCTGGCGCAGTTAGTCATAGAGCGTGTGACTGCACCGAGAGCTCAACGTATACTGAAATTCATGCCGGCAAGCATTCGGCTTATAAGTATGTGGCTGTAGAGCGTAAGAACTCAGTATCCATAAACAATTCGCTCTCACTTGTAATCGGGAGATACAAACGCGAGCGTGTTGGGGGTTTGGCATCTAAGTCCGAAAGTGACATGGATTTGCGAACAGAGACGGATTAATAGTTAGTACTCGGATTCAGTTTGGCTTTCTATTCCGCAGAATCATAAGGTGTTCTGTAGCTTAGTTGGTTAAAGTGCCGGTCTAGCGTACACCAGAGACGCATTTTGAACGCTCATGTTCTGTGAGCGTTCTCAGATGTTCCTTTGATTGCTCTCGTGTTCATGTTCAGTTTCTTGAACACACACACGATGACTAGATTGATCATGGAGTTGCGATCTCCAAAAATTTCGATCAACGTGCGATTAAGTTTTTCGGCCTTATAGCTCCACCGTACCTTATACCAAGATTTTGGTATAGCATGGATTCAATGTTTAGATTACGACCGGTGATTGGTATTGGATTGTACATACGATCAGGAGCGAATGGATCGTCAATTTCTATCACAGGAGAAATCAAGATTCGGGTAGTTTTCAATTCCTAACGGGTGGTATAACATGCAATTTTCAAATGTGTATGACATACTTTTATTTATAAAACCATTAAAATTATCCGGGATGAACGTAAAACGATATTGATTATATTTTGCGCCAAGATAGAATGCAATGATCCGCAACCGAATACATCAAGCCAACGGATACACCGCCATTTCAACCGGTAATTTTTTCCGTTTTCAAGCGCTATTCAATTTCAAAAAAGTGGGATCCTGAAACAGAAATGATAGTCTAATATATTTTTTAATTTATTACATATGATTAATTTTTACTTGCTAGGAATAATCCAACGACAATTCGACATGGTTTTCTGTTTTTGCACTGCATCACGTAATAGGCAAACAAATAATGACGGGAACGGTTGCTACGAGATGAACAGCGCACTGTGATCAAACATCGCAAATTGTTTGAACTTGAACACGGCTCTCGTGAGCACAAGCTTTGAACAGAACATGAACAGAACGCGTTCAAATGCATCTCTGGCGTACACGGAGTCGTGAGTTCGAGTCTCACTAGAACGCGTATTTTTTTTTCGCAAATTCATGTCCCAATTTGTCAAATAAACACACTGTGTCTTCTGATTATAAGTTCCCAAAAGTAACATCGAGGAATTTTGAGGCTGCGAGCCTCTTCGAATAGCCTTATCCAATTCTTCCACCTTTGATGCAGTTCCTCGTTCACCTTTTCATGCCATTCTCTCCAAACTTCTTGTAGAATCTTCCCGTGCATCACAAACAGACTCAGTAGGCCCAGCGGATCGAACAGCGACATTAAAATTTCAGCATCTGCCATTTGGTAGGATGATCGCCAGGCCTGATCAGATCACTGATTTCCTGTTACATATCAGTTGAGAAACTGAAGACGTCTCTCTGCGTCAACCACAAGAGTCCCGCTCGTAATCGTTTTGTTTGTCCGCTGCGAATCTCTTATCTTCTCCAGGCTTTCCTTCACCTAAAGCGTCTAGGACATCGCTGCTATTCGATAGCCAGTTTCTTAGCTCAAATCCACCTTCATTGTGAATTAAACGCATTTCCTGTGAGACCTTGATTGCCTCTTCTGCGGACTCGTAACTAAGGAGTCGTCCAAATAATGGTTGTCCACAATGCCTTCCACTGCTCAAGAGTATAGTCCTTGGAACTCCTTGGCGTTTCTGTTCTTGATATAATCAGCAGACGCCGTTGAGCATGCAGATCCATAACAACACATCTGGCAACATCCATAAGGTACACATCTGGTGTGTTCGAAGGATCGTTGCGCCAAAGATACCACTGGGAGTAGCGATCTTCTTTGTGAATTTGAATTTGGTGGAACATCTCCTTTATATCAGAGGAGACGCCTGATCTGAACTTTTCAGCAGTACAGAATTGATGGAGATTCCGTTCACGGCCGTCCTAGCATCCCAGATCATGCGAACCTTGCCTGGCTTCCGGGGATTAGTAATTGCTCCCAACGGTAGGTACCAAACGCGTCGCATGTCGGCGTTGGCCAACTCGTTCTCTGTGGCACGATGTGCGTAACCTTTTATCTGGTAATCCTCAAGTTGTTGCTGCAGAGTATTTTTGAGTTCAGGATTGTGACTCATTCGTTTTCCACTGGAGCCGTCGAAGAGCTATTCCAGAGCAATCAGGTAGCTCAACAAGGTCAAATTTCGAGAGCAGACCTGTTTCAAAGCAGCTACCGATCCAAACCGTTGATTCCGCTAATATCCGTAGAGCACGCTTATAAATCTCCGACAAGAGAGTACTTGAGGGTTACACGCCAGTATCCTCGGTCGCGAAGAAGTCCTTAACTAGATTGACCAGATGGCCATCGTTTGATGCACCGCCATATGTCGCGCGGCATGACTTGCCTGAGGGGGCTAAGGTGGCTAAATTTGCATTGAGCAATGGTGATTGCGAGGGCGATAAAGCAATACTACCAAATTGCCTTATCAAGTGTTGAAGGTTGTCGCCATTATTGACTGATGGCATATTTACTGGCAGAGGGCAATTATCTGGCTAACCTGTTTACTGAGAGAGTGATACTTCTCTTAGAGGAACTGCATTAGGCACCGCGGGCGTGGACGGAGGCAGGAGCGACATCGCAGACGTAGATGAAAACGGTGGGGCAACCGACACAGGCGCATGAGCTAGCGTTGGAATAGATGCAGGTTCCGACTGGTATCCCGGTAGAAAAACAGGATATTATGGTGAACGGTATGGTGCAGAAACAGGCGGCGGTATTGCCGTAGCTTGAAGCATCGGAGGTAATACGGACGTGCTGAAGTGAGATGACGCTAAACTTCCATGTTGTTGTTGTAAAACGGATGGGCCTGGAATCCTTGGCACTGTTTGTCCTACCGACGACTGCAGGTCTGCAAAATATTCGGGAATGGGTGCCAACTGGGGAATGGTGATGTCAAGTGGCATCAATCTAGCCGCAGGTATCGATGAGGGAAACGAATATGTTGCTGGTGCTGGAGCGGATTGTACCGGGTTGTACTATGTAGCGGCATGCCCAACGGCGCGAAAGCCGATTTGGCCACCTCTTCCGCTCTCGGGTACAGGGAAGATTCTGTTACGACAGCTTGTTGCTCGAAGGATGGGACTTTCGCTGGAGTTGATTGTGCCAAGGGCACATTCCCTGTAATTTTGCTGAAGACGGCATGTCTTGCTGCATCTTCATCAGGATTCGGATCCGTTTTGGAATCGTCCATCGTGGGATTGACAACTGAAGCGGAACGATGGTTCAGCATCGAAGGATGTTTGAGGAGGCTTTGCTGATTCTCCTTATATGGCAACTCGACTTGGGTCGGAACACCACTTCCATTAGCAGCATTCTGCTCCGTCTGGTTCGAAGAGGCTGACGGCAGTAAAGAACCTGTATCAGTTAACGCTGGCACGTTGATGTTGTCTTTCTGATCTGCACTTTAGTTCACCCATATCGCTAGAGTAAGGTGGGGCAAAAGTTCGACCTTAGTGGTATAATCAAAGTTTCCAGAAAAACAATAGCAGTTAAAACAAAACAAATACCATTCAGTGAACCTTCAACATATTGGCTATAATTTTGCTGAACAAACTTGTGTCAAAATATTTACCCATTTTTAGTTATAACAGTTTCAAAATTGATTGTCTTATTCGAACTTTTGCCCCACCGGTGGGGCAAGAGTTGTGTGGGGCAAAAGTTCGCTGGCTAAAACACAAAATATCGATTCTTTTATGACAGGCATACTTTACACCAGCCGTAAACTTAAGTTTGACGAAAAATACACACTAAATTTTCATCAAAAAATTACCCAAAACCGGGTTAATTGTAATATACTCAAAAATACCAGTTTTTCGCAAAACTAAGTAGAAATGTAAAATTTTGGTGACAGTTTTCACACGATCAGACTAATTTAACTAAGTTTGAAGATAATATGTGGATTTTAGGCAATTTGCAAATTTTTCCGTGATTGTATACATGGGTCGAACTTTTGCCCCGCTGATTCGAACTTTTGCCCCACTATGGGCCAAAAATTGTTTTCAAGCATTTATGCAAAAACGAATACACCTCAAAGCAACCTTATGATAGGCCTAGAAACGCCCTTACATAAAATATTGAAAAAGATTTTATCTTCAATTGGTTCCATGCAACGAAAGTTTTACTAAAAATTACAATATTCACGTCGAAAAACAACAAATAGCCATAACTTTTCCAAATCTCAATCGATTTTTATGATATTTGGATTGAAAGTCTCTTACTTGAATAGCATTCGAACCACCGTGACATTTATAAGATTTGTTTTGAATTGAGCTAAAAATCTTAAAAAGAAACTCTTACCCCACTCGAACTTTTGCCCCACTTTACTCTACATTCGCGAGGCTGGTTTTCATGATAACTCGGCTTCGTTTGCTCCGAACACTTCCGTGGTCTCGTTCCGATTCGAGTTGACTTTCGAGCAACTTATATTTCTCCTCGATGAAATTCTCCTTCATTGCGTGAAGCTCCGCGAGCTTTTCCAGCTGTAGATTTACCATCTCGGATCTCGCCGAACTGTTGGAGGTTCGGGAATGAAGAGAAACAGACATTCTGCTGCACAGATCGTTCGCATGACATTTTGGGCATGACCACGATCGGTCCTTGATCGAGTCTGTCACGCCGGCGCACGAGAAGAGCCACCACTTCTGACAAGAGTCGCACTGCATCTCACCGTTTCAGCGGTCGCATTGTACGCAATCTGTACGATTTTCGTCAAGCGTGAGTTAATTCTTCCAACGCATGAAACGTACAATGCAGGAATCGTATTAACTCGTGTATGCGGGATGTCGTGTAAGATCTCCGTGTATATCCGGAACGGATTAATGTGAAATAGATTCCCTCTCGACCCGTTGATCGAAACTGCTGACGATTTTTCTTAAAAATGTTCCCGAAGTGATGAGTGGTTATGGAATGGCAAACCCCTGTTCGATTTTTCTAAAGCTACATTGCAACCAAACTAATTGGAGTTGTAATTCGCTCGAAGAAATCGAACATGGATTCGCCATTCCATAACCACACATCACTTCGGGAACAAGTTTGTCTTCTTCTTTTTACTAACACAGAAATTCAATAGCTTTCAATTTCTTAAAGTCAACTGAGGGGAGTTTCAAAAGAGCAATCAAATGAGTGATGTTAATTGAATTCAGTTATAATTGAATATAACTCAAAATGTACTTTTTCAGTGCTGGAAATCGCAACCCACGACTACGGGCGTCAGAATGAAAAACTTGTTGCCAAAACGGAAAACGGCAAAAGCACGGCATACCGAAGGCACGAACCCTTCACCCCCTTCCTGATGCCGATCCTTGAATCCCCAGTTTCCATCGAGCTTCCGGAGCTACCAGTGAAAGAGGAATCCAACTCACCTCTAGCCAAACCAAAGAAACTAGCCAAGAAGTTGTCGCTGAATCCGGAGAAATGGTGCGGCCGGGATGAGATCTATACCACTAGCTTCTGTCGACAGTTCTCCTTGCTGCTGCTGAGGACCTTTCTCATTCTAAGTCGGGATCGATCGCTGATGACGATGCGGTTCATCATCCACTGTACGATTGCTCCGCTGATTGGGGTGCTATACTTTGGCATCGGGAACCAAGCGCAACATATTTTCAATAGTTTTAACTACGTGTTCTTTTCGATTATGTTTCTGATGTTCACCGCGTTCAGTTCGATGACGATGGCATGTGAGTCGAAATAGTATTACATTCAGTATCAGTATTTTTGAAAGATTTCAATTTTAGTCCCCCTGGAGCTTCCGATCATCACCCGGGAGCATTTTAATCGGTGGTATTCGCTGCGGGCTTACTACATAGCGATGACGGTGGCGGACATTCCGATTCAGGTCCTGTGCACGGTGACCTACATTGCCATCACGTACTACATGACGGGTCAACCTCCGGAGGCCTACAGGATGGGACTGTTCACGCTGATTTGTCTGATGGTGGCATGGGTGGCGCAAGGTCTGGGGCTGCTGGTGGCGTCCCTGTTTGATGTAAAGGTAGGTGCAAAATGTTATAATATTTAAAGGAACTAGAAAGTAGTCTACGATATTTGAACTTCTATGCTACTGAAACTTTACTTTTGTTCATGATAATTTTTAAACTTTTGACGGTAACTACGTCTTACGGCAGTATACTGGGTGTCAATTGAAATTCTAAAATTTCGCGACCGTCACGATATTATGTAAGATTTTGAACGCTAATAACTCAGTCATTTATCGATAGATTTTCAATATTTTCCCTCCAATCGGTCGGAAATGTATACAACAATTTTCTCAAATGGAGAAAACTATTGATTATCGACAATAAACTATTGTAATTTGGGAAAATGTCGATCCCTTTCTTACGCAACCAATCACGTTCAAGCAGTTTTCCACGCTTCTTTTGCGTTCCGCTTCGCACTATAAAAGCAGACCAATGCCTGCTTCTTCACTCATTCTTCTTTTTGCCGTCAGACTGTGAACATGGCCGGCGAGCAAGTCTCGAGTACCTTTCGCATTCTCAGCTCAGTTTTCAATGGGACGCGAATGGAACAACAACATGCATATCGGAGCCGCCGCGACTAAAGCCGCTTGTTGAAGCTCCCCTCGTCATCGCCACCGCAAACCTCATCGGGCGAGGAGGATTTCAACTTGTGCTCAGCTTCTCGCTACCTGTGCCACAGAGCTCTTGATCATCAAGAGCAAATCCAGCGACCGGATTGTGAAATCGCTCAAGATTTCTGAATTGACTCGCACTTCCAGAATTGGCCCTGCAGTAATCGGGGTGCAAAGGCAAGATTTGTACGCGATGGCTGAAGAAAATCGATCAAAGCCGCTTGTTGATGCACCCTTCGTTATCGCCACCGCAAACCTCATCGGGTGAGGAGGATTTCAACCTGTGCGCCGTCAAAATGTGTCCGTGTTACGCGAATTCAACAATTCAATAGGCCCTTTTCAGGGCCAACAAATGTGTGTTAAAGAGTTATTGGTGTTATATTCCCTAATGTGTTTACCATGTACTTGCTATAATCTCTTAATCGATCTCATAGCATCATACAACAACTGATATATTACGAATAATTGACAATACGGCAATTTGAGGATGATTCCGAGGACGCTGCTGCAGTGCCGTTGGGATGAGTGCTCGTCATTTCACCACGATTGTAAAATAGAGTGACATTTCAAACAGCGACTTTGATTTCTCGTATTTAGAATTAGAATTAGATTGAACCAATTGAAAATTGAATGCCGGTGGAAATCTACCGAAACATGGCTATTTATCTAAACTGGTTTCGGAGTATATGATCATGCATATATTATCCTTATCAGTAACCGTATATCAAATTTCTAGATGATACTTTCGAAAGCATATCAATTAAATGCACTGACTTATTCTGTAGGTTCTAGGTGCTCTGGGGATAGTGGCCAATGTGGAACATAATTGGAATTGTATTGAGTTCAGTAAGTATTGAAGATTATCTCCAATGTCTTCAGATCTACAAACATTTTAACAAGTTAAGCAAATTAATCATTATACAACCCGAGGAGGAACGAATATCTCCCAAAATCTATGCATACAACGAGAGTGTGAGATGAAGAAGTTTGAGCTACAGTCCGGTTCAAGTTCCAACTCTGGCCTGGAGAAGTGCGAGCAATTCCTGATCCTTGTTGCCGCTGGAGGAAGCGCCTCGGAGAACACCAAGGGCCCTATTTTATGAGTCGAGTCGATCAAAACGACTCGACTGGAGTCGCTGTCGACCAAAAATTCCGCTCGACTTGGCTCTGTCACTCGAGTTTTTCGACAGTTGTCACTCTATGTGACTGGATTACTATGGGAGTCGACGGGTGACATCTGAAATGTGCATGCTTACTTTGATCGACAATGACTACAGACGAGTCACGTGAATTCGCTCGAATTACAAAACAGACCCCTAAAATCGAAAAGATAGTACACAGAATTAAAAATTTCGCACATGGCACTTATTGGTTCATGTTTTCCATAAGATGTCCGGTGGAAAGGAAGTCGTAAAAAGTTTCGGTACCGCAGAACTCTTGAGGTTGCGTTGATGTTCAGCTTCGTTAAAATATTTGGGGCATCGATTTCCCCTTTGAGCAGCTTAGCTACAAATACTGCGTGAGTGTTCCGCCGTCTTTTGGTTAAGGACTCCATGCCCAGTAGCAAGCAACGGTTTTTGTACGGGGGAAGGTGAACGGGGTTCGTCCAATGAAGACGCCGAAGTGCAGATCTGACGAACTTCTTCTGTACCGCTTCAATTCTGTTCGACCAAATATCGGTGTAGGGGCTCCAGACAATTGCAGCTGCCTCGAGCACTGACCGCACCAACGAATAGTAGAGTGCTCTCAGACAGTACGGATCCTCAAAGTCTTTTGTAGTTCGCATGATAAATCCGAGATTTTTGTTGGCTTTAGCTATGATGGCGCTATAGTGATCTTGAAATGTCATACCGCAATCCAGCAAAACACCAAGATCTTTAACAATCGATTCACGCTTGATGGGTTCGTTCAACAACGTGTAACTGTAGATCAATGGTGACTTCTTTCTAGTGAAACTGATTACAGAGCATTTTGAAACACAAACACCAAGTCGGTTTGCAGTACACCAGTGGGAGAAAATATCGATAAGTTGTTGTAGGTATCTGCAGTCATCAGCTGTTCGGACTTCTAAATAGATTTTGACGTCATCAGCATAAACAATTTTGCATCCTTTAGGAAGTACTAAGCACACATTATTGAAGAAGATCAAAAAAAGAAGTGGTCCAACGTTGCTACCCTGTGGAACTCCAGAGGTACTGTAAAAGCTCCACGACTCAGCATTTCCAAGTTTCACAGGCAGTGAACGATTGGAAAGATAAGATTCCAACCATTGCACAATTTTTTCGGAGGCACCTAAACCAGGTCCGTCGCACTCGGGCTCAGATTGGGTACCACTTCTAGTACTGCATTCGGTCCCTCGGTAGTGCAAAAGGTACCCAAGTTTGACAGATCGCAGTACACTTTTCACAGCATTCTAGATTGCCTTATGAGCCATAAAATTTTGGGCAACTGCAAGGGACATGGAGGTCTTTTATTTGTCTTTGCCTAAACGGCTGAGCTTAGCTAATAGTACAGCATGGTTGACGCGATCAAAGGCGGCTTTGATGTCAGTATAAACTGTGTCGATATGTGCTCCGTTCTCCATGTGGCGCAAACAGAAGGAGCTAAACTCAATTGATCGAACGACTAGGATAAAATCCGTGCTGATCAGTTGAAATATAATGCGCAACTGAATGCTGCATAGACTGGCCAATGAGAATCTCAAAAAGTTTCGACCCCGCGCAGAGCGAGGTGATTCCACGATAGTTGGTAACAAGACTGCGGTTGCGTTTTTGAATACGGGGAAAATAACAGACCGTTTCCAATCCTCCGGAAAAACCAGAGGGATGGCATCATAGTTTTTTAATATGGTATTTGACAGGTCTTGTTGTGCCTTCTTATCGGGAGCATAAATTTATACTCCAGTTGCAATTTTCACGCACACTCATATATTTGTTGAATGTTTACCATCCGTATAAGAGAAAATGGGACAAAATGCGCCAAACAAGACAAAAACTGCGCATAGCTGGTATGTGAGAATGTGCATTGAATGTCTTTGGTTTTCTTAACAATTTTTATCCGCGTTAGCAATGGCATTTAGCCATCGATCCCGCGCATCGATATTGGTTGGAAACTTATGATGCGAAATGTTATCATCGTTATAATTGTTCTTCAGATTATGAAAATCGACACCGCAAGAAGGAAAAAAACACTTCATTGTGCTTTTCACGATGATAGAAATGCAACTTACTTTTATTTTAAACCGCGAGCTACGCTATGGCAATAATAACGAACAATATGCATAGATTTTGTGTGCCTAGGTTCGTTTTCCCACATTCGCACCAGCTGCATTGCTTATAGCGTAATAGTATTGGTGAGCGCTGCTTGCGTTCGATAAGAGGCAACAAAATACGGCCATCATATCGGCCCCCTGGGAAAAACGCCTTGGAAGAGGGACTGATTGATGATTGTCTGCAACGGCTTCACTAACGAGTTAGCGCAGTTTCGAAGTACACTAGAAGGTATTCCATCGGGCCCAGGGGAGTTGGACGGTTTAAGTTGATTAATAGCTAATTGGACTTCTTGTTGCGAAAAGCTGGTAATGTTGATGTCACAAACACCAACTGGAACACACTTGAGAGCTTCATCGATCTGCTAACCATTGAGTTTGCTAGTCGTAAAGACGTTAGAAAAGTGTTTCGCAAATAAATTGCATGTTTCACTAAGAAATGACGCCATTTGAGCTGGTAGGCCAGATTCTTTGCGTTTCTCGTTAACGAATGACCAGAACCGTTTCGGATTGCTTTTCAAATCGTTCTGTTTTCGACGTACGTATTCTGAATAGAGGTATCGGTTATAATTCCTGTAGCGATTGCTGGCTTTTGAAAAATTTCGTTTCGTCAATTCATTTCGGTCGCGGCATTATGTTTTTAAAGCAGCAGCCCTTCTACGTTTTAGCCTTCGCAGTCGAGAGTTTGACCAAACTGGCCTCTGTTTCTTTCGAATCTTAGGTACAAACTGCATTATTCACGCACTGATTGGAGGAATGTATACAACGCCAAAAACAATTTTCCTTGAGCCACCATTAAGGCTAACCCAGAGCTGTTCCAATCCGCAGTTATCCTCAACAATCAATTCTGAAGAGCTGAAGGTTAGAGACTGCAATAAGTACTCCACCACCACGCATCTTGCCTGTAGCAACAGGATCACGATCACGGCGATAAACACTGTATTAATTCCCAAACAGTTGACAGGAATGGAAATGGTCGTTTAGCCACGTCTCGGTGAGGATCACGACGTCTTGTTCAGAATCGCAGACAGATGTGTAGCAATGGTCGATCTTTGTACGTAGCCCCAGTACATTCTGGTAGTAAATGCTGATACCGTCAACGTTCACGTGGTCCTGGGGGAAGGTCTCATTTGAGTGCGGTGCAATATCAAGCGCTTCGGCAGAGCATATAGGGTGCAGAGCTACTTGGGCACTTCCTTGATTCACTTTGTCCTGGGGGGTTTTGCTCGGCTGAATTGTCTGAAACTTTGCAATAAGAAGCGCGCTTTAGTACAATGCATATTGTGGCTAAATGTGAGCTCTGTAGCTTTAAAAAAAAAACACTAGCGAAGTGAATCAAAAGTGCCAAGAATAGGATCCGGCTCCCTACTCTTAATTTTACCTGGCGAAACAGGGTTCTCAACTGTTTCATGATCCATATCGAAGCTCGAACAGTAGGCTGACATCTCATCGACGGGATACACTTAAAGGGACACGGGAGACCGTGTTATTTTCCCTATCTTTTGTCTCACTCTAACAATTATCATCAAAACTTTGCCGAAGCAAATCTCGAGTTTTAGTGAACCGATGAAGCTGAAAATTTAATCGATTGTGCACCACATATATAGTATATAGTGATAATTTTTTCACATCCATATATGGAGTGGTACTTGAGATCTGCTTCTTCAAATGGATAGGATGAGTATAATGACGTCCCGTGCGGCCTTAAGTGCTGTGTAGTATCAACCAACTCGGCAGGACATATATTGCTGTTTGCTTTTGAGATGCAAATCTTGACTATAGGTGCTCCAAATGCGGTAACACAAAACAATCAAAGGACACCTAGCAACGATCTTCAAAATCACCGCCGACCTAGCAAGAAAAATCTATCTTTGACATCGCATTTCTTGTAGAAAATCTTACCGCGTTTAGTGTTCCCGCATTTGATATTTGCGTTTCAAATGCACACGGCAATACTATTTATTATTTTACCTGACAAAGCAGGGTTCACCACTGCTATTGATAAACTGTTTTCCAACCTTGGATGATCTGCCACGGCTTGTACACCGTTGATTAGCCCTGATTGCTATATGGAATAATCGATCCGTTGACGCAGACGTTGTAATCGTTTCTGATATATTGGGCAATTTGCCGAATGACATACATCCAATTGTTCCTCAGGTGAACCTTTAGTTCCCGGTTTCTCAGATCACAGTTGACACATTTCA
This sequence comes from Aedes aegypti, assembly GCF_002204515.2. Classification (NCBI taxonomy): domain Eukaryota; kingdom Metazoa; phylum Arthropoda; class Insecta; order Diptera; family Culicidae; genus Aedes; species Aedes aegypti. The sequence goes on from NC_035108.1 coordinate 455,501,210, forward strand.
AAAAATCGGACATACACTCGTGTGCTTCATGCAATTCAGCGCACTTAGGACAGCATACGAGTGTACTGCAGGTGGAAGCTATGTGACCGTATTCAGAGCAATGAAAGTATCAGTTCACATTGATTGCCTCCATCACTTGACATTTGTCCCAATCGATAATAACGCGCAGCATTCTCACAAGCAAGTCAAATGTACTTGCGTCAACTTCAAGAACTGCGTACATTGTGCTGATCTTCCCTCTTTCACTTTTACTCAACCGAATCACTTTTAGTTTCGCAGATTCGGGGATTCTATTCTGTCTTCTCAACATATCGAGCAACGGTGTATCCGCAAGGTCTTCGGAGAAACCAGAAAATTTTACTCTAGGCCTTAGAGCTTCCTGCTAGAGTTTTCAATCCCGAGAACATTTCCCGGGAAATGAGATTTCCCGGGATTCCCGTTTCCCGGGAAATGATTTTCTATTTCCCGGGATTCCCGTATTTCCCGGGAAGCTCTGTCTCAATGAAGAATTGAGAATATATATTCAAGTAAACTATCGCACAATTTACTTTTTACATCATACTAACAAATGTCCTCACTAGATTACTAATTATATTTTGATGATTATTGGAGGTTTTTTTTTCGTAATCAAATAGTTATTAATAAATGCATATATTTTTGACGATATGTTTTTCCAAGAAAGTTCATATGCAATACAATATAAAGGAACTTTCGAGGGATTTATTCCATGATTTGAGTAGGTTTATAGACCTTTTATGATTTATATATTTTTGTTGCTTTCCATACGAGCTCAGACCTCGTTGATCTATCTCGCTTACGGTTTCTATCAAATGTAACAGTCGGAATTTTTAGCGAAAGGCTCTAGTTGGTTGTTATTATAGTGTTTGAAATGATTGATTAGGGGTCTATTTTATAAGTCGAGTCGATCAAAAACGACTCGACTGGAGCCACTGTCGACCAAACAATTTCACTCTCGACACGACTCTGTTACTCGAATTATTCGACAGCTGTCCACTCTATGTGACAGGATTATTATGGTAGTCGATGAGTGACTTCTGAAATATGCATGCCTACTGTGTTCGACAGTGACTGCAGACGAGTCACATAAAATGGTTCGATTTACAAAAACAGACTCCTAAATGTTGGCAAGTATTATTTGAATTTAAGATGATTTGTATAGCATGACCTGATGAAGGCTTCAACTATCAAAAAACGAAGCCAACAGAATTTTTGTAGAAACATAGATAAATTACTCACAAATAAGAGAAATAATCGTGCTGATTTACTGTTCTAAAATAAAGGGGTCTATTTTAAAAATCGAGCGATCTCAAGTGACTCATCTGTAGTCATTGTCGATCAAAGTAAGCATGCATATTTCAGATGTCACACGTTGACTGCAATAGTAATCCGGTCACATAGAATGACAACTGTCAAAAAACTCGAGTGACAGAGCCGTGTCGAGCGAATTTTTTGGTCGACAGTGATTTCAGTCGAGTCATTTCGATCGACTCGACTTATAAAATAGGGCCCATATAATACATTAAATGTAAAAAAATCAAAGAACTGCATCAAATTAGCTTAATTTACAGGTTTTAGGGATTTCCCGGGATCCCGGGAATTTCCGGGAAATGACAATTTTATTTCCCGTTTCCCGGGAAGTCAAATCCCGGGAAAATTGAAAACTCTACTTCCTGCAGACTAATGTCGTATGCGGTTGCAAGTTTATCGCTTGCGGCCCGTTGCATTTTTAATGCAATAGCACTATTTTCACAGCGGACTTCAACTTCATCGTTTTCGCGGCATCGAATATCTTTTACAGCAAAGGCGGCATCCACAAATTACGTAACGCTCTAGAAGGAGGGGGGGAGTAGGCTACAGCGTTACGGCTCATACAAAAATTTGAAATTGTTCATACAAAAAGCGTTACGGAGGGGGGTGGGAGGGGGTCGAGAATTTCCAATTTTAGCGTTACGTAATAAATGGATGCCGCCAAACTGTGATGGGTTCAGCTTCGATCGAATATCTGTTTTCGTTGCTTCGGTACTTTGTCCAATCTTTGGTTTTAAAAGCACGGTTTCTTCAAGTCGTTTTATTGCACTGGTTTTAGGTGTGGTATATCGGTCGTCACAGCTTGATCCTGATAGACTAACTCCGGGGTTGGCATAAAACGTCTCTTCCCTGATCTGAGTACGCCGGTATCAGTAGGAGTAACAGAGTGCGTCAGATTTCGTGATTTGCTGAGGCGAGTACGGGTAACAGCAGCGTAAGACTCCCTAGTCCCACTAGTTTTGGAAGTTTCTTGGGAAGTAACGGAAGGATTTTCAGGCACGGACATATTCTGAGTTGCTGGGTCATAAGATTTTGCGCAAATGTTAGGCAGGTACTGCGGCGGGAGAGATTTCTGAAAATTGTCGAGTTGATCAGCAATAATTTGCTTCATTCGTTCTTCAGTGGCAGTCATTAAATCAGAGAGCTGAGTGATCTTCATTAGCATTTCAGAGCACTTTTTCTGCAAGTCGTTAAGACTGAACTGATTTTTGCGGCACTCAAAACACAGGAATTTAAGCGAAATATTTTCCTTCAAAGCGGTGATTCCAGCTGGAGTCAAATCTGAGCATCATGGTCCACGAGGAGTCGAGGAAGTTTTTGCTCTGTTTGATGAAGGCTTGTCGCTGTCGATGAAAGATGCTGCCGTTGCTGAAAGTATCGGACTGTGGGGATCGATCGCCCCTGTAAGCTATCGTTGGACGAATGGTATTCGGGATTTCTGACCAGTCGGTGAAAATAGCCGACAAAGACCAGCGTGCATTGGACATCATGCACCGCTCGATTAGATTACGTGGTAAACGTTTTAAGGTTGAGCAGATTTACAAATACAACTACTTTGTCTTCGCGCAAAGCAGCCTTGAAACGTCTGCAAATCATTGAGAATAAGATGGATAATAATCCTGAGTTTGCTGATCACTACTGCGCGAAGATTCAGGATTATGACGATAAGGGATACGCTAGGCAGTTAGAGCTACAGGAGCTTTCTGAAACACAGAACTTCTGAAACCGTAATCCGGGGTATCATTGATCAGCGGGGTAACATTGATCGGAATGACTCATCTCGTAAAAAGTTCGTATCATCTTTTATTGATGGCACATTTCCAAATCATAAAAGGTGCTTCTTTTATTTATATTCATGAGCTAAAAAAAGTTAAGATTTTTGCGAAAATTGCGTTTTTCTTATGCGTAAATTTGTCTACTCTTCGAAACAATGATCTCAATGGGTAAGGATGACACTACCGAAGATTCGTGTCTCACATAAGTTCTGCAAACGATATGAGCAAGGAAAATGCTGTTCTTACTCAAAATTGCATCGCCGAAAACGATTCCGTTGTTAAAACTTTCATAAGTATGCTTAATTAGGCAACATTAACGAATTACTGTAAAGAATAAAGAATTACATTAGTATATTGCCTACCTTTAGGCGTTTTCCGTGGTTCGGAGTGTTTTTAATATTAAAATAACTCAAAAAGTAAATGATTTGTAAGCGTTTGGCCTTCATATTCGGCTTCGGGGACCATGATTTGAGTAAGTAACTAAGTTTTCAACATTACTGAATGTTGTTTACATAGGTGATCGATGTTACCCCATATCAGCTAAATCAAAAATCACTTAAAACATGTTTTTAAACATGCTTAAATCTTAAAAAAAAAACAAAACAAAAAACAAAATACAGTACATAGGCACGAGCTATGGGTGAATCACTCGGATCCTCCCAACGTGTACGTGGTGCAAGTGATGATATTCGGTACTGTTTCGTCTCCATCAATGGCACAGATCATCAAAAACTTCAATGTGAAGGAGTTGGAAGAAAAAATAAAACCCGGTATTGAACGAGCTGTCATCAAGCAGCATTGCGGCGATGATTATTTCGACTGTACAGATACCGAGACAGCCGCTATTGTATTGGTTCAACGTGTGATCGAGGTGCACGATGAAGATGAATTCAAAGTGGTGAAGTTTTCGTCCAACTCGAAAGCCGTGTTGGATTCCCTCGATGCTGAAATTGTAGCGGAGATCCAGAGTGATGTCCGTGTGCTCGGAATCAGGTGGGACATGCAGTCCGATGAGTTTGATTTTCCACTTAACTTTCCTAAACTGAACCAGCGAATCCGATCTGGCGAAGCGGCGCTAACCTGTACCAACGAAGCGAGAACTGTTGAAGTTTATGATGGGCATCTTTGCTGTGTTTGCTTAAGCGAAGTATGCACTTCAACAGAAAAGTAATCGCCTATCTCTTGCGAGAAATGGTCAAGAAAAGCATTTTTCTTTGATCGCAATACGCAGTTGAAAAGAAATGTCATTTCAAATGGAGCTCACTGTAGAAAATTTCTTGACCATTTCTTCCGCAGAAATTTTTTCTTTTCTTAAGCTGAACAGCATACTTAGCTTTAGTCTGATCACGATTCAGCTGAAAATCAACGACGAAATTCCTGACGGTCTGGTGTCACGATGGATGGAATGGCTGAACGAAACTGCAAGACTGGGAGAATTTCGATTGCCAAGGTATTACTACCCAGCGATACCATTGTTTGGCGATGTCGAAGTGCACGCTTTTTATAACGCGAGTGATAAGGCTACATAATTCATCGTCGGAAGGGCAAAACACACGTTGCCCTATTATATGCGACATCCAAAGTAGCGACTTCATGGGGTCGCAGACTGTACCGCGGCTACAACTGCAAGGATTCAATTGGAGATGATGGAACATTACCACGGTGTACTTTTGGAGCGATTTGAAGATCTGCTTAGGCTGTCAGAGCTCGGAAGCTGACGGAGTAAGTTGGTGCTCGAGTGATGAAGATAAAAGAGAGTGGTTATGGAGTTGATTTGTGGCACTGGATTCTGTCACAGCTGAACGTTGGTGACTTGACAACGAAGTGTGCAAGGATATACCCGAGGCCGGCTTGATCTTCCTCACATTGCCAGGTTCTCTGACTTCAACCGGCTGATCAGATCAACTGCGTACTATCTGAAAATGAGAAAAATTTTAGTATTGCCGAAACACGAAAAATCTAAGCGTTTGACGATAACTGTACGAGACATGGAAGATGCTAGAAGAGCTTGGTATGAGAAAGTGCAGTCCGAGGTTTTCGGGGATGAACTGTGCAACCTGAAGAAGTCAGGCAGAAGAGTCGCAGACGCCTAAGAACATAGTCACTGTTTCACCATAATGGAATCATCCGTATGCGAGGTCGCACTCAAGATAACAGTAAGCTGTTTGAAGTGAACAATCCGGAATTGGTTCGCAATTAAAGAGGTATGAGATGTCCTGTTTGATTGTATCAAAGCTTACCGTTCCACAGGTGGGAATGCGAACAACACCGTTCGTGTATCCATTCCCTGTATCGGCAAAGATTATTTCGAGCCGCTGTCTGTGCAGGTCGGCCGCAGTGCGGAAAAAAAGATGGGTTGTATTGTTCACGTGTATGACGTCAAGAGCGGTACATCTGGAGGCGGTACCATCACTCGTTACAAACAGCTGGATTGTACTACTTTTCCCCGAATGTCGTTTCCCCGAATGTCGGTTCCCTGAACGCCAGTTCCCTGAATGACCCGTTTCCCTGAATTCCATTTCCCCGAATGACCCGTTTCCCCGAAAAGAGGTGTTGTTCAAATAGGCACAATAATAGTTTTCAGTGGCAGGTTGGTGAATTAGAAAGAACGATGAGCAATCAAAAGAAGGAGGTAATTGGACATTCTTGGCTATACAAACGTTGCCTAAAATGCTGAAGACGGTAAAACTCGTAAGAACCGCCAATCAAATAAAGAAGGGTGCATATTAGATGACCAGTACGTTCACCACCCTGAACTGTATACAGCCATTCCATGAAAAACCGATCTAGTAGGTCTCCGAATTCCGTGAAAATTTGCTATTTTGTTCCTTATCCGAAATAAGGATACACGTATTTTTGGATTTTTTGATTAGGGTGACCATTTCCGAAATAGGGTGACCAGAAAAATCGCGATTTTGCAAAATTTTTATTTAAAAAAAAATTATAACTTTTGAACCGTTCGACCAGTTTTCAATCTTTTTGGACGAAATGAAGGCTAAAGATTTTGACTCTTTTCAGGAAAAATATAAAATTTCACAAAAATTGTGTTTTTTACATGGAAAAAACTCAATAGTTTCCGTTTTTTCGTGTTTTGAAGGCTATCGCTGTTCTCATTTTTTCTTGAAAGTTCAGAAAATATAACGTATACTATCAAAATTTCAGCGATGTATGTTTTTTAGTTTTTGAGATATACTTTATATTTTGAGATATACTTTTATATATTTGAAAATAAAAAATCAGTCATTTTTTATCGGCACACACTGTAGATCTCAGCGCATTAGATTTGTAAAGTTTAAAAATATTATAATATAAATATAAAAATTTCTAGTTTTTTTTTAGAAATTTTCATATATTTTAATGTGAAAAAAATTTTTTTTCGAAGTTTTCTATTTTTTTCTATTTTTTCTGAAAAGTTGAGACCTTAAGCTTTCATTCCATAAAAAAAGATTGGAAATCGGTTGAGCTGTTCAAAAGTTATGATTTTTTTTTACATTACAAATCTAATGCGCTGAGATCTACAGTGTGTGCCGATGAAAAATGACTGATTTTTTATTTTCAAAAAAATATATCTCAAAAACTAAAAAACATACATCGCTGAAAATTTGACAGTTTACGTAAAATTTTTTGAACTTTCAAGAAAAAATGAGAGCAGCAATAACCCCTTTGGTCCCGAGGCCTTCAAAACACGAATAAACGGAAACTATTGAGTTTTTTCATGTAAAAACACAATTTTTGTGAAATTCTATATTTTTCCCGAAAAGTCAAAATCTTTAGCCTTCATTTCGTCCAAAAAGATTGAAAATCGGTCAAACGGTTCAAAAGTTATAATTTTTTTAAAAATAAAAATTTTGCAAAATCGCGATTTTTCTGGTCACCCTATTTTGGAAATGGTCACCCTATTTCGGAAATGGTCACCCTAATCAAAAAATCCAAAAATACGAGTATCCTTATTTCGGATAAGGAACAAAATAGCAAATTTGCACGGAATTCGGAGACCCACTAGATCGGTTTTTCATGGAATGGCTGTATAAAGATATGAAAATTATTAGTTCCATAAACTTTTCTGGGAAGTGGGTTATTCGGGGAAACGGGTTATTCGGGGAATCGGGATATTCGGGGAACTGGCATTCGGGTAACTGGCGTTCGGGGAAACGACATTCGGGGAAACGACATTCGGGGAAAAATAGCACAAACAAACAGCTGTATAATGGCCATACGATACTTCATGTCCGTCCGTGGACTGCCGCAGTGCATAATGACCGACAACGGTACGAAAGGCGCTTGTGAAGACATTGGACCAGCCGCAGAATGATGAATCACTGAGCATTAGAAGTGTTTAATGGAAGTTCGTGCCCCCTGGTGCTCCACATTTTGGATGGGAGTGACTAGTACGTTCCGTTAAAACTGCGCTCTGTGGTATGTTACACGATCGACATCCCACAGACCTGTAGGTGAATTCCGGTAAACCATTTCTTCGAAGAGAAGAAATTTTCTTCCATTACGCACCAGCAAGGAAATTTTCTTTTCTTCGATGAAAATACGCGCCGGAATTCGCCTACTGGTGCTTCGAAAAGCTTTGTGTGAGGCAATGAACACCATCAACAATCTACCTTTGACACACGTTGCTGATGACCCTTTTGATCCGGAACCATTGACGCCGAACATGCTGTTGCTAAGACGGAACAACGTGATCCAATTCGATCATGATTTCGATGAACGAGATCTAGATTGTCGTGCCGCCTACAAGCATTACCAGATTTATGCCGATCGTTCATGGCGTAAGTTGGTAGCGGCTTATCGTCTGGAGCTGATCCGGAGTCGCAAGTGGCCCGACAACAGGATGTACCATGAGTTCAAGGTTGGTGACTTGGTGATGCTGGTAGACGGGACTTTACATCGTGACGACAGCTGGCCAAAAGTCGTTGTAGAGAAGATTTATTGAGGTCCTGATGATAAGATTAGAACAGTGGACATTCGAAAGTCGAAATCAACGTACATACGACCAGTCAGCAAGATTGTATTGTTGAATCCCAACCAAGTCTGGCGAATATTACGAACATTACAAGCAATGCATATAAATTAAATATATAAATTAAATACATTGTGGGCTACACAAAGCTAGGTGATAAGGAGCTATTCTCAAAAAAAAAATACAAATTGGTTATGTATTCTAGGAGATATATGATTTTACGATATGATGTTTTTTGCAGTTTTTTAAATCTTTGTTTGGCCAGCGCGGTACCAGACACGAGAATGCTCATTACTGAAAGACGGCTGCACCAGATTCCTTCATTTTTTCCCAACATACTCTCACCATCAGTGGCGCGGGAAGTGGGTAGGACAGGTAGGACATGTACTACGCACAAAAACATCTGCATCTGCTCAATATAATATGAACTCGATCAACGTCATACTTATTTTAATAGAGGATGGAAGATACGATAAGATTTTTCATGGAATTATTATACCTAGTAAAGCGTGACATGGTTTGTGCACGACCCTCAAATTTCTGGGTCATGAGAAGAACGATTGAGAATGTCTACAATGAAAATCCTGAGTCTAAACTCTCTTTTTCCCATATTCTTTTTGTATTGAATCCTGATGCTAAATTGTACAGGCTCCATAGAAACCTTCAGAGACTATAACGAGTTCAACAGGATCTTCAAGAATTTCGTCTCAGATTCCCCAGTTCAGGAGATTGTTCTACCAATTCTCCCTTAAATTCTTCCAGCGGTTTTTCAAACGATTTTCAGAAGAACATCTCCAAAATTTGATCCAGGAAATACTTGAGGAGTTCAAAGCTACTACCTTCAGTTATTTCCTCGAATTTCAATTTGATTTTTTTTTTCAAAACTAGCCTAGAATTTCTTCCAGATTTTTTTTGCACTGATCAGAATTCTCCAGTTGCTGCTCTAGGAGATTTTCTAAAGAACTCTTAGGGGTTTTTTCCGAGGAAATCCATTAAGGTTTATTCCAGTGTTTGAAAAAAATATCAGCTTAAGAACCCTGCAAGAACCCGTTTTCTACCAGAAATACAACATTCCTTCGAAAAATCTTTTTTTTCTCTAAGAATTTTCCAAGCATTTCATCACTCTTGTAGTTTTACCAAACATTTCTTTAAAGTTCTCCCCTTTGGAAATTCCCATGTAATCTTCAAAAGTTTATTTAAGTTTTAACAACGGTGTGTACTACAGTATTTTTTCAAACAATTCCTCCGATCATTCCTACACAAATTTCTTTAAAGATTATTTCCAATGTTTTCGAGAAATTTCTTTGGAAAATTCGGCTATCATGAGATTCGTTTGATTTTTCATTGTCTTAGCAAATTGTCTTCTTAAATTTCCTCAAGAGTCAAGAATTCATTTCAGTGTTATTATTATTATTACCTTCATTAATGAGATTTCTGCCCTATAGCTGGTTCATCTCCGATGTTATTTCAGAGTTACTTTTACATTAAACTTACACAAGGTTTATCAGAGTTTACTCTAATTTTTTTTTAAGAAATAACTCACGGATTTTTTTTTCGAAATCTTGACGATTCCCTGGAGAGATTCCTAAAATAAATCTTAAAAAAAATTCAATACTCGAAGAATTACTGAAAGTCTGTAGAAATATTAGATAGAATCTCTAGAGCAACTGCTAAAGGTATCTCCATGAAAATCCTTAGTTGAAATCTTAGATAGCGTTAGCGTTAGCGTTAGCGTAGTTACGGTATACTTCGTAGATTGGATACTAGCAACATTCATGTTTCTTTTTAATAATCTCATCCTGACTACTTTCAAGAACAAGGCAGGGGAGTATACCTTGTTCAAATCATAAACAAGAAAACTAAAAGCATGAATATCGCTATTCCCGGCCACGCCCATCTTTACCGTAACTTGGGATAGGGGAAGGAAATGTTGATGTAGCACTTACTTAATGAGAGGCCACCGATTCAGCGACACCCTCATAAGTGCTACGGAGTTGGAGGTTGGGGAAGGTATATTGTCAGGATTCGCCTAGAAAGCTGGCGATAGACCATAAATATTTGCTGTTTAAGCTTTTTCAAATTAATCTTTTGAATGCCGGCAATCAAAAGAGAAAACAATAGCTTATTTATAGTATAAATAGTATTTCGCGAAATGCTTGTCGATTGTGCAGTAATATTTTTGCTCAATAACCAGTAAAAAGCAAAACCGATCCCTCCAGGGTCATCGGGTTGTATAAAATAACGATACGCGTAAAAAAAAGAAAAATCTCCGGCGACAAAAACACGCGCGAAACCGTGAGCAAAATCTACCTGACGACGCAAAACCGAACTGTCCTGCTTGGGCTTCACGAAGCACTACCCAGCAAGACGCTCCAAAACAGGAAAAAAAAAGAAAAAAAAATCTCCGGCGACGAAAACATGCGTGAAACCGTGAGCCAAATCTATCGGACGACGCAAAACCGAACTGTCCTGCTTGGGCTTCACGAAGCACTCAATCCTTAGTTGAAATCTTAGATAATTCATAAAGTAAAAATCCCTAGAAATTTCTGGAAAAGTTTTTGATTGAATTTTAGAAGATGTTTTTCAAGAACGGGAATCTTCTGATACAATATTTGGAAGAATTCAATTTTTTCTTGGAAAAATTCAGGTTGTAATCTTAAGGTAATTTAAATATTTAAAAAAAAAAAAATCGGAAATTATCACTAAATAAACTCCTTTAGAAATTCTCGGAGTAATATTTGAACATTTGAACAAATACCTGAATAAATTCTTGATAAAAAACTTATGAAAAAACACATACAGTAATACTTGTTGTCTTTTTTTAAAAGACAATTTACACCGTCTTCAGCCAAAGGCTGCACAGACTGAACAATCACTAACATTGGGCAACGGACAACACGGAACACCTAGTAGCCCAGTGAAGAATTTTTCGTTTGACGAAAAGTTTCCTCCGACTGGAGCGGGAATCGAACCCACGCTTCGTGACACAATACGCCTAAACGACTGATGCCGCTTACCGCTCTGCCACGAAGTCCACTTGTCACGAGGAATTAAAATAAAACGTCTGAGATCTTAGAGAAATGTCTGCTTTGGTGCTATGAAAATCGAACTCTAATCTTCTGGCTCCTATTATGTTTTTTTTTCTACCTTTTCCTTTTTTTTCTGGCAAGAGATCTCTAATTTTTTTGGCACTCTCTACCAACTATATAAAGACGAAAATCTTCCGAAAGTTCAACTCAAAACCCAACAAAAATGTCACATACACGCGTTTGCGTTTGAGTCCCTCAAATATAGTAACTTTCAATTTCCAGTCCAGAGTAAAAATTTTTCTTGGCTTCACTGCGCACAAAATATTTGCCAACGTTTGTCCTACCCATGGTTTTGAACGTGGACGCGCCTTTGCTCACCATACAACATACTCATGAAATATCTCAGGATTCAGTTGACCAATGAACAATATTGACACAGATTCTAAAACTAGAAGAGTTTTTTTAAGAACTTGAGAAAGAATGGTGCAAAAATATCGAGAAATAAAAAAGTTGTTAAGGTTTGAATATTTTTATTATGTAGCTGCCGGTAGAGGGATTAATATTTCTTCAAACGTGGCAAGCAATGATGCAAGTATATAAAACAGTGTAAAAAGGAAAAGGGGGGCTACAAATTTACATTATGGACATTACGGATTGACTCCATGGATAATCCCGAAATAAATGTTCTTAGAATTTCTTCCGGAATTTATATCAGGTAATCTTTCAGGAGTACCTTCAGGAATACTTACAATAAGTCATCAAGAAATTTTTTAAGAGTTTCCCCGAAATTTTATAAGAACTTCTGCGGAAATTTCTGTACAAATTCTCCGTGAGATTCTAACTGATGTTGCTCGGAAGCTTCCATCGAACAGCTTACCGTTCGGTTGGCGTGTTTGGCACAATTCCACATCATGTATGCATCTGACAGTGATTAACAAGTCAATTATATCATAACAAAAAGTATTGAATTGAATTCAACACATAGTACAACTATCGCTTGAAGAAAACACATTAAATCTCATCTTTTCCCCCTTTCCAGAACGGAGCCATCTTCGGGCCATTCTTCATCTGCCCGTTCCTGATATTCTCCGGGTTCTTTATCCATCTGAACGACGCCCACCCGGTCATGCACTGGCTGTTCCACATTTCGTTTCTCAAGTACGCCCTCCAGGGTGCAACGGTGGCCATTTTTGGGTTCGACCGGCCCAAGCTGGACTGCGAGGAGACGTACTGCCATTTCGTGTTGCCAAAGAAGTTTCTCAAGGAGATCGACATGCTGAGCGCGGACATTGTCGAAGCTGTGATTGCACTGGCGGTGATCTTTTTCGTCTTCCGGGTAGCGGCCTTCTACGTGATGCGGTACAGGCTGAAGAACAAGAGCTGAGCCTGGGGAGTTTGTGATATGACGCAGAGTTGTGATTTCGTCCCGGCCAGAGTTTTATGAGCGGTTTTTTTTACTAGAATAGTCATTTCAATTAAGTTACACCAACAAAGAAGTCGAGTTGACATTCCTTTTCCCCACGTCTACTAGAGCTGTGTAGAGTTGTATTGGTCGTACGAGCAGATAATAATCACATATGATAGGGATCGATATCAATATGAATAGTCATCGAGAAGTTGTTTGTGAGGCAAGTGATTGAGTGATGATTTTATCGTTGGTCTTGCATTTAGCTAGCGTTGTTAACAGTAAGGGGATGTATTCCTTATGATTTAAATTTTAAAGAAATATTCGAATGCGTAATAAATAAGTTGCGGAGTTAAACTGAAAGTCTCAACATTTATTGAAAGATCTTCAACCGTCTTCTTAAACATATGTATAATACCACCTGGAAGAGAGCAATGAATCCCAACATTACATAAACATTAATTTCGAACCCCGTTTCCGGGGTATCCATGAACTTCAAAAATTTGGTCGGCCTGTTGTAGTAGCACATGATCTGTGAGCAAGGGAAATCCGTACGATTGTACCCGTAGATTGCCTGCAACGAGCCCTGCATCGTGTATCTGAAGAACGACGTATAAGACACTGGTTGTAAAAATTCCAGCATCTCGTACGACTTGATGAAGTATCCCGAGAACAGCATCGCCGGAATACTCAAACTGGGCACGAAGAACGTCGCCATCTGGAAATCGAATGCCGCCCCAGAGAGAAGTCCAACCGTTTGAGCAAAGATTCCCAGCAGTAGACACATGGCCCAGAACATCCCGAACCGCATCGGTTCCATCGGTTGACCGGTCAGGAAGTACCCGATTACTACGAAAAGCGTTGGGCAGATGAGCTGCAATGGAATGTCGGCAACGAATTTAGCCAGGTAGTAAGCTTCTAGAGAGTACCAGTTGTTGAGATGTTCTCGGACGAAGATCTTCGCCTCCGATGGGACTGAAATGATCAATGATTGTTAGGAATAGTTTAAATGATGCATTTACATTAGTTACATGTGACTGTACACGGCATAGAGTTTCCAAAAAAGATGAATATGTGGAAGAAAAACAGTCCGGCGGAGTTGGTCATGATTGTGGACGCATCCTTTCCAGTATTGTAGAAAACCACTCCCAGCAGGACTCCGACTACGATGTGAGCAATAACTCGGAGTTGAGCAAAGAACTGAAAATAGATGGTTTATCAAATTATGTTAAAATAACAAGGCGAAAAAGTGGTAAATCTCACAAAATCTCTAGCGGTGGATCGCAGCGATCGTCGCAACAGGACGGAGAATTGCTTCCACTGGGGAACTGGGTAGCGTGATTTCGATGACTTCCTGGTTAGGCAAGTGTTGCGGTACGGAGCAAGAACGCTGTTTCGGTAATTAACTTCGTCACCGATGGATTTCTTCCCCTGGGCATCTCCGTTGTTGAACTTTAAGGTTAGCAGCTCGATTCCCGGGCAGCTCGACATGGATGCTATTTCCAGGGCTGTGTGGTAAGAGAAATGATGATGTAAAGGACAAGTGCATTTGACGGTCTCCAACAATTTCAGTGTATTGCTTCATATATAAAAAATTGCGTGAATGTGAGCATTGATACTGCAATTTGGAAAAAGAAGAATTGCTTATGTAAAAAATAATTAAGGAGCTTGAATGCTCATCACGCCTTCGTATTTCACGGCTGACTTGTCGACCACCTCGAACGTATCCCCGTCTATCGTAACATTGCTACCTAGGCGAGCCCTATCGTACTCGGCCCCACCAGCATGCATGTACTTTGTTTTGGTCGCATTCTCCACCAGATTAACTTTCGATGCATCGCGTTTCAGGCGGGTGTACAGGTCTGTCACCTTTTCAAATGTCCGACTGACAATGTCCATATCACCCGCGAAGCAAACAAAATCTCGTAAAAATCGTACCCCAGCTGTTAAGCCCGGCTCTCCGCACCTTCTAGCGCAATACTGAACAACGGGCACGAAAGTCCACCACCTTGTCGTAGTCTGGCGGGATCCAAACGAACTGAAGTATTCGCCTGAAACCTTCACTCAATTTTGCATACCTTCATTGTCGCTCTTATCAGTCTCGTGAGCTTGCCGGGAAAGCTCTTCTCGTCCATGATTTTGCATAGCTCTACGTGGTCGATACTATCGTATGCGAAATCGATGAAAATGTGATCCATTGGGACTTGATATTCACGACATTTTTGGAGGATTTGCCGTACAGTAAAGATCTGATACGTTGTCGATCGGCCGTCAATGAAATCGTCTTTTTAACTTCCCACGAACTCGTTTACTACAGGTGACATACGACGGAAGATGAACTGGGATAATACTTTGTAGGCCGCATTTAGAATGGTGATCGCTCGAAAGTTCTCACAATCTAACTTGTCGCCTTTCTTGTAGATGGGTCATATTACACCTTCCTTCTACTACTCCTCCGGTAGCTGTTCTGATTCCCAGCCTGATTGTCAGCCGATGCAGATAAATGGCCAGCCTCTCCAGGCCCATCTTTACGAGTTCAGCTCCGATACCATCCTTACCAGCAACTTTATTGTTCTTGAGCTGGTGAATGGCATCCTTAACCTCCCAGACAACCAGAATGTACATATAACGAAATCACCTATTGCGTTATGCGATGCTTATATGCGCAAAGTTTCACGTATAAGATGTTGCGAAAAGGCCTTCTACGTACAAAAGTGGAGGCGATATACGTGCATATTTTATATGATGAAACATAGCATGCAATGCGAGTGTCTAGATTTTCTAGCGAACTAGTCTGTACTCTTATGCGACTTAATTTATGATAACAAAGTTGATTTGACAGCTGCTACGGATTGATCCGACTTACTTTGTACGAGTATACGGAACGAAACGAAATGTACTTATGAACTCATAAAATAGCGTTTTATGCGAGGAAATTTATCGATCAAACGATATTAACCACCATGTAGTGCGGGTGTGATGGAATTTGTGTAAATAAACGACTTAGTTCGTAAACTGTTATGCGACTTCTGGTTGTCTGGGCTCCCTCAAAGTGGGGGCTGGTTGGGTTCCATTCTCCACAGTACTGACGAAGGCATTTCCTCCGTTCTCCCGTCATTCATTGCCTGTGCTCTTAGCGCCATGGAGGTGCTCCTCGAAGTGCTGCTTCCACCTTTCGATCGCCTCATGCTCGTCCGTCAAGATGCTCCCATCCATATCCCTGCACATCTCGGCTCGTGGCACGAAGCCGTTGCAGGATGCGTTGAGCTTCTGATAGAACCTACGCGTTTCTTGAGACTGGCACAACTGTTTTCCTCACACTCCGTCTCCTACAGGCGGCGTTTTTTCTCCCAAAAGAGGCGGGTCTGCTGATGCCGTTTCCGTCTATAACGTTCCACGTTTTGCCGGGTCCCTTGCTGCAGCATGACCACCCACGCTGCATTCTTCTCCTCCAGAATCTGCCTACATTCCTCGTCGAACCAATCGTTCCGTCGACTCCGTCCCACGTACATGACGTTTCCAGCAGTTTTCCAGCAGTCCTCAAGAGGGGCTTCATCCAGCTCACCCTCTTCCGGTAATGCAGCCTCGAGGTGCTGCGCGTATGCAGCTGCGACATCCGGTTGCTTAAGCCGCTCTTGGTCGTACCGGGGCGGCCGTCGGTACTGTACGCTGTTAACGACGGAGCGTTTTGGGCGTAGTTTAATCATCGCCAGATAGTGGTCAGAGTTGCGCCACGATAGATCCTGAACGTCGATAATGTCGGAGAAGTGCCGACCATCAATCAGAACGTGGCCGACTTGCGATTCTGTCTGCTGTGGTGATCTCCAGGTGTATCGGTATGGAAGGCTTTGCTGGAAGTAGGTGCTACAAATTGACATATTCTTGGAGGCGGCAAAATCAATTAGTCGTAAGCCGTTTTCGTTCGTCAGCCGGTGGGCGCAGAACTTTCCAATAGTCGGTCTGAATTCCTCCACCACCAATCACGCGCCTCTGCATATCATCCACCACTATAAAAGCTGTTCCCAGTTCGTGTGTGTTGCCGCAGCTCTGTTGAGACGAAGTTTAGCGAAGTTACCCTAATTGATCGCGGTGGCTTTCATCCAAAGGATTCCTTTCAATTCCCAAAAATCTCTCTCTCCAATACCTTACAATGTGACAATCGTCGCATCTATTGAATTGTATACCGTAATTGTCTCCATATGAAATGATATTTATATAAAAGGAAGAAATGAAATACATCAAGTTCAGTTGAAATTGTAAGCCTAAACCCGTCTCGCGTATCGTTATTTCCTTCCGTTCACATTTCCGTAGCTCATCTGCGCGCATTTTCGTACCTCAGAAAACCAACCTCTAAACGTTCGCTCCATTGATCCCTTCCAACACACTTCCTGCAACGCTACGATGCCGAATCCGCGGCCCTTCAGCACGTCGGCGAGTATGCGTTTGCTCCCGATGAAGTTGGGAGATTTACAGTTCCACGTACCGAGCTTCCAAACGCTAGTCCCTTCACGTCGCTGTTGTCTTCGCCGATTGTCTCGGTTCGTATTCTCTCGTTGATTATTCATTGCTTGATTTTTTTACGGCTGGCTTGCAGGGCCTGACACCAACTCCCTTGATTTCCGAAGGACCATTCCCCCTAAACGATCGGAGGACCATAGTGCGCAGTTTAGCTTAGAGCCCTGGCACTCGGTCGATAATCAGCCGCCCCTGACGCTGTTGTGAGCCGCTCCAAACATGGAGTACAGGCACTCCAGGTTTGCAAAAGCAAAAGTAAACCCCCGTTCCCTGCCAGCATACGAACAGAGTTCCCACCGGGGTTGGTTACCCGATATTTCCTAAAGTTACTCGTACCCCGGCCAGTACCACGAGGAGGTATGGATAGGAGTTGCTGGGCAAGAGGCTAAGACCATACAAAGAGGCCTATTTTATTTCTGCAGGTACGCGAGGTCCCAATGGTACGCCATGCCCAGTCATTTACCGTGCTACGAAGCAGGATCTCCTGGCGGCTTTCTACGTTTTGACAGCAACACCTACTGCTGCACCTTTCATATGTCTGGGAAGCAACATTCGGCTAGACGCTTCTGCAACGCTGTCCTAAATATATCTAGAAACGCCAAAATTGCTGCCCTTAGCTTAACTTTAGGGATATTATCTGGACTGGTAGTTTCGTTCGCAACCGTTTTCAGCTTGGTACATATTAAAAACTTGGATACCGGCATTTTCTTCATCTATGTCAGCGTACGGTGTGGGCGGCCACGGGGTGGGAGCATGCGTAGCAAAGAAACCGTCCACTATCAAACTTCAGATTGTCGAGGCACATTTCAGCTGGTGTTGGTGGGCCCTTGATCATTGCCATCACTACTCGATACGCGTTGCTCCAGGGAGCTCTGACCAACTAGTACGCCCCATTACGCTCTTCCATGTATGCAAGACGCTTCTGATTCCTTGGCTCCAGTTTTCTCGGCATAGTTGTGTCACACGCTATCGCTAACCCTTCAAATAGCACCCATGTTTGGAGCGTCGCTCACTGCTCGAAGCACTTCGACGAAAAGATCCTTGTCAAAATCTTTTGTCTTCCATCTACGTTCTCCATTGCTCCTCTGTCATACTGCACAACTTCTGTAGCCAACAATTCATGGTCACTATGGGTGTATTTTTCCCCAACTCTCCAGTGTATATTGTTGATCATCGACAAGCTGCAAAACGTCACGTCGATGATGGATTCCATACCGTCTTTGCGAAATGTGCTAGCAAGATCGTGTTATGCAGCCCACAGACGCTCAGACGGTTTGACCAACATTTATCAGCCCCCAAGTTAGCCAAACCGACTTATGTTGATACAACCGTTTGACCAATTGTCAAGGTTGGTTGCAGCAACACGATATTTCTTCGCATGTTTTTGGACTTGCCGAGAGTCTAGTGAATATGTTATTGTTATTTTTTCGAATGCTGTGGCTGTGAGGAAGTATCTTTTCGCTATTTTCTGACAATAATCACAGTCAAGAAGAAAAGAACTTTCAACATTTAAGTACCGGAAGAAATAAATATTTAAGAGGAATTCCAGTTCTAATTCGTACGAAGTATTCCGGCAAAACTCAGAAATCATGACGGGTCTCTTTTGGGAAATATTCTGTGCAGTCATTGATATGGCAATGGCCATGGGATTTGTTTTTTCAAACATTCTATCCAGAATCTTTTAGTCGTTTCTTCTAGTTATTCTGCTTTGAAGTTCTTTCAGGAATCCATAAGCTTTTCTAAGGATTCCACCAAAAGCTCTTCTTGGGATTCTACCACGAATTTTATCAATAATTCCTTCAGAAATTTATCCACAGATTCAACTAGAAATTCCTCCGGGAACATTTTTAGGCATACCTTCAGGTGGAATTTTTTCAAGGATTCCTTTAGAGGTTCATCTACAAATTATTGTGGATTTCAACCACTGATTCCTTCAAAGATCTGTCCAAAAAAATCCCAAGGAAATTCTACAGGGCTATCTCCAAGGCTGCCTCCTAGAATTCCTCCAGATTGTTATTCAACAATTTGAACATTTTTTCAAAGTTTCCTTCAGAAATTTCTCTAGAAGTTAGTTCCAAGGATCACATCACGAACTCTTTCAGATACTTCTCAAGGGGTTTCTCAAAAAAAAAAAATCATCATCAGAAATTCCCCCAAGGATTTCACCAGGACTTTTTTAAGGGCTTGCTCCTAGGACTCCTCCTCCTCAAATTCATCAAGGAGTTACATCAGAAAATCCACCAAGAATTTCTTCAGCGATTCTTTCTAGCAAATTTTCAACAGACATCTCCAAGGATCTATACAAATACTTCCCAAGGGATTTCTCCTGTGGTTCATCCAAGCTTCCTTCAAGAATTCCACCAAAAAATCCTCCAAAGATTCATTTAAGAATTCCTCCTGCGAAACTTTTATAAAGACACCGACACGTTAATGCTTCCAGTGGACGATTTTCCCTTTGAAGGAAGCACCACACTAGACAACGGACAGCATGCAATGCCCAGTGGCACAATCGAAATACTTTCCTGGCGAAAAGTTTTCCGGACTGACACGATGCGGCTAAATGCTTGGTAACACTAACCGCACGGCCACGAAGCCCACTTCAAGCATTTCCATACAGATACTACCCACAATTTATCCAAGGATTCATCAGGTTCCTCCAAGGATTCCACCAACAATTACTCCAAGAATTCCATCAGAAAGCCTTCAAAGATTTCTGGAGAAATACTGCAAAAAAATCATCAAAACTTGATCAGCAGGAATTCCTTTAGAGATTCCACTTGTAATTTTTTGAAAGGATCCCCCAGGTTATCCTTCGGTATTCCTCTAGAGAATCTTCAATAACTTCTTTTATAAACTCCACCAGTGTTTCCTCCAAAGATTCTTCCTTGTATCTCTGAAGGGTTCCTAAGAGGCATTCGTCCTGGGATTTCTGCAGGAATTACTTCAATAATCTAATATAAGTTTCTCCGAGGATTCCTAAAGGAATTTATCCATCAACTCCATCCAGTATTTTTTGAAGTATTTTTTCCAAGGAATCTACCAGGAATTACCTTAGAGAATCTTTCAGAAACTCCTTCGAGGATTGCTTCGAAAGTTCTTCCAGAAATATACTACGGAATCTCTCCAGGAAACTCTCTAGGAATTAATCTATTGATTTCTTTGGTGATACCTCCAAGAATTTCTAAAAATATATCTCCATAGATTTTTATCTCAGAAATGAAAAAAAAATCTTTTATATCAAGTTTAGGGATTCATCCTGAGGTATTTAGAGAAATGTGTTGTTTGAAACTCTGAAGTAAATACCAGTTAACTCCCTGGAGGAATTTATGATAATCCTGAAGCACAATCCTAGTAACACCTTTGAAGTATTTTATGGTTGAACTTCTGGCGAAACTCTGGTAGATTTTTCTGGTGGTAATTCTAGCGAAACTCTGGTGATATTCCCAGTGTTATCGCTAGAAGAGCTCCTTGTGAAAATCCTTAAAAAACTTCTCTCGCAAAAAATTACAGATGATATAATTAGGGAAAATACTGTTGAAGTATCTGAAGGAATTACTAGTGGAATCTTTTTAGGAAATTGTGGTCAAATCGCATAGGAAATTCGTTATTGGATAATTGGAGTTCATCTTGGTGGCATCCACGAAGGAACCTCCCAGAGGAACTCCTGAAGGAATTCCTGTTTTAAATCCCAGGAGGAATTTCGGATGGAGTCACTGGAAATATAGTGGTAGATTCCCAAATTATAGGTAAAACTATTATAATAAATTTGTGGTAATATGACTGGAGGGTTCCTGAAAACCCCCAAGAATCCCTGGAGTTGTTCCACGAGAAATTCTTTGAAAAATCCGGGGGAATCCGGGATTGATTCCTTAAGGAAATCCGGGAGGAGCCCCTTGATGAATTCCGCTAGGAATCTTTTGAGAAATTCCGGAAGTAATCTCTTGAGTGATGCCGGTAATGGAAAACTTATAAGAAATTTCTGATAACATCCCTGGAGCAAATCCTGATAATCTTCGAGAATCGTTGGAGATTTTGCAGGAGGAATTCCTTAAGGATTGATTCCTTAAGAAATTTTGGGAGGTATCCCTTGACTGATTCCGGGAGAAATCCCTTAAGGAATTCCAGGAGGACTACCTTGAAGAGTTCTTGGATGAATCTCTTGAAGTATTCTCTAGAAGTTCGGGTAGTATCTCCTAATAAATTCCAAACAGATTTCATAATAAAATTAACCCAAAATAACCCTAGAGGGATTCCTGAAGGAACCTTTAGAAGAATTCCTGATAGAATCTCTGACAGAACTTCTGATGGAATCCCAAGACGATTTATTATAAAGTCTTAGAAGTTTTTCTAATGGAATCCATGAAAGAACTTCCGATGGAATCCCTGCAGAAATCCCCAAAGAAATCGATTGAAGAACTCCTTCAGATGGAATCCTTGGAAAAAAATTGTGATGTAATCCCTTGAGTAATTCCAAATAGAATCATTAGAGAAACTCTTGATAGAATTCCTGGAAAAAATCGAAGTGG
This sequence comes from Aedes aegypti, assembly GCF_002204515.2. NCBI lineage: Eukaryota > Metazoa > Arthropoda > Insecta > Diptera > Culicidae > Aedes > Aedes aegypti. Next base: position 455,522,758 of record NC_035108.1, read on the forward strand.
AATCTCTGAAGGAACTCCTAAAGTAAACCCTAGAGGAACTCCTGATGAAGTCCTTAGAAAAACTCCTTATGGAATCCTTGGGAACTCCTATTGAAAGACTCAGGGGAACTCCTGATGGAATCCCTATAGAAACTCTTGATAGAATCCCAGAAGGAATTCCAGGTGGAATTTCTAAAGAAAATGCTTATGAAACCCATGAAGGAACTCTTCTTGAAATTCCCAGAAGAACTCCTGATGTAATTCCCAGAAGAGATCCTAATGTTCTCCCTGGAAGAAACTTTTGATGCAATCCCTCGAGGATCCAAGTGAAATCTCTGAAGAAACTTCTGATACAATCTCTAGAGGAACTCCTGATGGAATCTCTAAGGGAAATCCTGTTAAAATTTCTGAACAATTCAATGATGATTCCTGAAGGAATTCCTGACGGAATCCGGAGGAACTCCTAATGGAACCCTTGTAGGAACTCCTAAATATATATTCTTGCAGGAACTCCAGGTGATATCATTGGAGGAACTCCTGATGAAATCCCTTGAAGAATTCCCTATGGAATCACTACAAGAACTCCTGATGAAATCCCTGGTGGAATTCCTGATAAAATTCCTAATGGAACTCCTGATAGAGTGCCTAGAGAAATTCCTTTTAATATCCCTAGAAGATCCTGATGGAATTCTTGGGTGACTTCCTGATATAAACTCTGGAGGTAGGACTCGGAAGAAATGCTAGCTGGAATCTCTGGAGGATCTCTTGGGGGATTTTCTGGAGGAACTCCTGATGAAATCCTCAGAAGAACTCTAATGGTATCCCTATTGAAATTCCTGATAGAATCCCTGGAGGAACTCCTGATGGAATGCTTGGAGGAATATAAATATATTGTTGGAGGAACTCCTGATAAAGTTCCGATGAAATCTCTAGATGAACTCCTCATGGAGGAATTCCTGATAAGTTTCTTGAAGGAACTCCTGATAGAATCTCTTGAGGAATTTCGGGTGAAATCTAAAAAAAAAATCTTTATGGCATCTCTGGAGGAACTACTGATGAAATCATTGGAGGAAATCCTTAATATATTGTTGAAGGAGCTCCTGATGGAATCAATGGAGGAATTTCTGATGAAATTCATAGAATAACTAGTGATGGAATCTCTAGAGAAACCCCTGATAGAATCTCTGGAAGGAATTCGAGGTGAAATCTCTGAAGGAACTGCTGATGGAATCGCTGGAAAAACTTCTAATGGAATTGCTAGAGGTATTCCTGGTGGAATCCGTGGAGAAGTTCCAGTTGCTATCGCTGAAGGAACTCCTGATGGAATCCTTGGAGGAATTTCTGATGGAACTCCTGTAAGAATCCCTAGAAGAATGATATGATATGATCTCTGGAGGAAATCCTGATTGAATCTTTGGAGGCAATTCAAGTGGAATCTCTGAAAGAACGCTGGAGGAACTCCTGATGCAATCCCCAGAAGAACTCTAATGGAAGCCATAAAGGTATTCCAGATAGTATCCCTAAAGGAACTCCTGATGGAATCCTTGGAAGAACTCCTATCTATATATATTCTTGAAGGAACTCCTAATCATTGAAGGGACTCCTGATGGAATCCTTTTAGGAACTCCTGATAAAATACCTGGAAGAATTCCTGATAAGTTTCCAGATAGAACTCCTGATAGAATCCCTAGAGGTACTCCTGATAATATTTCTAGAAGAAACATTGATGGGATTCCTCGAGGAACATCTGATTTAATCTCTTGAAGAATTCCGGATGAAATTTCAGAAGGAACTCTTGATGGAATCCCTGGAGGAACACCTGATGAACCCAGTCAACATTTTAGTTGGTATAACTTTTGCTATACATCATTCTATATGAATCAATTCAATCGTATAGAATGCACGAAAAGGCTATATACCTACCAAAGCGGAGGCTATATGCGTACTTGGCACGACTTTTTCGGACTTTCTGCGATCAGATATACGATGCCACAAAATTTGGATGAAAAGAAAAAAATGCTCCCGCGAGTCTCGAACACGGGAACTCTGGATCAGGAATAGTGCACCTTACCACGGTACCATCAAGGGTTACTTATCCGATGAGTGATTATTTGCCAATGTTAATACATGTTTCATGTACAGCGACACATACTTTGTTGTTCTTTGAGGCCTATCGTCAGCAGATAGACAAAGTTTGGGTGGCAATTTTTGCTAAGTTATTGCGATTTCATACGATGCTAACTGGATTGATATATGATCTGTCAGTTTATATAACATAACGTGATTCTATGTTGCACTATTTACGACATGTTTTGTTGTCAACGTTGTTGTTTATGAATCGTATTAGGAATTTATATACAACTTGTATTGACATTGATAACGCTTAATATGGCATCTTGTGCAATTCTGATTTTGGACGCATGAATATGTGATTTTGGATGCACATTCTTATACGATACGTGATTAACTGGGAAGTCTCCAGGAGCCCTAAAGATACTCCCGATAGAATCCCTACAGGAGCTCCTGATGAAATCCCTGGGGGAACTCCTGAAGGAATTCCTGGAAGAATTTGTAAAGATATTCTTGAAGGAACACTGGATGGAATCATTGGAAGAATTTCTGTTGAATTCCTTAGATCAACGACGGAAAGCCGATGGAATCTCTAGAGCTAGTCCTGATAAAAGCCCTGAAGGTACTGCTGAATGAAACCTTCGTGAAATTTATGATTGAATCTTTGGAAGTTCTCCTGATGGAATGCCTGGATGAAATCGTGTTTAATTCCCTAGACTAACTCCTGATTCTAGAGGCCTTCCTTAGCCGAGTAATTAGAGTCCGCGACTACAAAGGAAAACCTTGCTGAAGGTTTCTGGTTTAAATTTCCGGTCGGTCCAGGATCTTTTCGTAATGGAAATTTCCTTGACTTCCTTGGGCATAGAGTATCATCGTACCTGCCACACGATATATGAATGCGACTTTGGCAAAGAAAGCTCTCAGTTAAAAACTGTGGAAATGCCCATTGAAGTTGAGAAGCAGGCTCTGTCCCAGTGAGGACGTAGCGCCAAGAAGAAGAAGAACTCCTGATTCTCAGAGGAATCACTGATGGAATCTCTGTAGGAACTCCTGATAAAATCTCATGAGGAATTCCAGGTGAACTTTCGGAAGGAATTTATAAAAGAATTTTCACATGAATTTCTTGTTAAATCACTGGACAAAATGTTGATTAAATTTCTAGAAGAACACCTGGTAGAATTATGAAGGAGATTTGGAAGAATTCCTAAAGATATTACAAGAGCATGACCTGAAGAAATTTCTGGTTTTCCTGATGGAATCCCTGTAGTACAAATCCAGGTACAATCCATGGATGGATTTTTTGAATCACAGGTGAAACTGCTCTGGAGTTATTTCTGGAGAAATTGATTGAGGAATAATTAAAGAATCATTGGTGAATTTGCTAAAGAAAACGGTTAGAGATAGTTGGAGATAGTATGGCACCGCGGCTGCGTAAATTCACGCATTTTGATTTTCCACCCATCTGCATAGAAAGTTCATGGGACGTCGAAGCTTCAATTTGACATGATGACGTTGGTGTTCGTGCAACATCCCTACAGACGGTACGATCGGTTCGTCGAACATTTGGATCCGCCCACCGGTGGTTTGAGCAAAATCAAACTCGTTTGATTTTGGCCGATCGATTCGTCAACCGTCAAATTGGTTTCACAAACTGTCAAATTGGTTCGTCAAACAGCATCACACACGGTCAAACATAGCACCAACATGAGCATCAACCTGGGGGCGGAGTCAATGTTGGTCAAACCGTCTGAGCGTCTGTGGGGTGCATTACACAGCCTTACATCGAGCTTCGCCAAAGCTTCCAGCAAACTGTACCCTCTCTTGCGATGATCAGTCTGCTACTTCACTCCACGGCCCAAGCATTGAAGCCTCCACCGATGATTACCGGCGTACGACCGGATGTTCAGAGACCGCTCGAGGAGTCTTTAGTTTGTGAATACCAGACTTGTTTTCGAACCAGATGTTAGCTTGGGATGATCTTAGATGAATTCCGGGATTATAACTTGCAGACTCTTCATTCTTTCTTTCTTTCTGGCGAAACGTCCCCACTGGGACAGAGCCTGCTTCTCAGCTTAGTGTTCTTATGAGCACTTCCACAGTTATTAACTGAGAGCTTACTATGCCAATGACCATTTTTGCATGCGTATATCGTGTGGCAGGTACGAAGATACTCTATGCCCTGGGAAGTCGAGAAAATTTCCTTTACGAAAAGATCCTCGACCGGTGGGATTCGAACCCACGACCCTCAGCATGGTCTTGCTGAATAGCTGCGCGTTTACCGCTACGGCTATCTGGGCAGACTCTTCATCTAACAATTGATTTCAAGACGATTCGTACGATTGAATAAAGATAAATGAGCTAGAGTAGATAATGTCTTACAAACTTAAATTATTTCACCGACCTCAGTAAAATTTTTCGCCGAGAACTCAACAGCTGAGAGCTCGGTAAATTTTAACGCCGAATCTCGGTACTTATTTTACCGAGATTTCGGCAATCCGAATTTTTTGCCGAGATCTCGGCGAACGTTACCGAGATTCGGTAAAAGTTTACCGAGATCTCGGTAAAAGTTTTACCGAGAATCGTCAAATTATTACCGAGATATCAGCTGTTGGGTTCTCGGCGAAACCGTTTAAGTGTGTAACATGGTTTCCCGGCGAAACAATTTAGGCAACTTCGTTTGGGACTAACATTGCGTATGCTCTTAGTCTACCGGACGACCTAATTGAAATCGATCGCATAGTAATTGGGGAAACATTCGCGCCTTCGAAGTGAGAGACAGCGAAGATAGGGTTGACCATTAATTCTATCGTTATCAATTACACGATTGATAGAGATAGAGGTCTTGTGGTGTTGGTTCCTAAGAAGTGTTGGATAGGAATGGATTTGAAGTTATTGAGAGTTTGTTTGTCTTGGATCACTTGTCACATTCGCGAAATACGTTCCCTTTGATGCGCAAAAACGAGTTGCGGCTGCAAAAATGACCTTCTACGAATTGCGTAACCAGCTTAGGTCTCGCAACTTACAAACGGAAACAAAATAAGCTCTTTTTTAATACGTGATACTTCCTGTGGTTCTCCATCGGTAGTATCACGTTCTCCAAGCATGGAGGTTGAAAGAAGCAGAAGTCTTCGACCTGGTTACGAGCGTTAACTGCTGCTGTTAGAACTATGTGGGAAACTAGAAAATTGTATGTGACGCGGACGTATGAATTACGACTTATATTGAGTATGAAATACGGCAGACTTCAGTGGGCTGGTCACTTGATTTTGGAAATGTAAAAATAATATTCAACAGGAAGCCAGGAAGAAGAAAGCAACGTCGTAAAAGACTACGAATACGCTGGCTGAACGCAGTGGAAGAGGATTTTGGAACTCTAATCCTTCGGGACAACAATAATAGCTTGACGCAAGGCTATAGCTATCGTGGTAAGAGGTAGAGGTATCCAATGAATATAAGAAATAATGAACACTGTTTTGTAATGTCTCTGAAGTCTGTCTGAATATGCTGAGAGCATTTTTCTGTTCCATTTATATAAAAATATCTCTTTATGATCTCTTTATATCATTGTTATTAGTCAAAAAGATAACAAAATAATCGTGTATTTTTATTGTACAGAGTCTGTCCATAAGCCACGAGCTTTTCTTTTTTCTTCAATTCCTACACCCTCCTTCTCCATCGTGCTGTTTTATTCATACAAAAATTCGAAACTTGGTCATGTAGGGTAGATGTACCAATAGTGGAGGTACTAAGCACGATTGAACTTCATTTAACCGCCAAAATTCAGGAAATTCTATTAATGTACATGTTAATGTTGTAACGGGAAGTAACGGCTATTGACTTGATGAGAAAAATGATTTCATCGCAGTAATCCACGGCATGTCAGTGAAAAATAATACCTCCACTATTGGTACACTGTTCCTTTAGTTGCGGAATATTTTTAATTTGTGTTCCTATAGTTGCGGTATCCGTTGTTTTCTTATGGGACCCTCCACTATAGGAACACTTTACCGCAACTATTGGTACAATTAAGAAAAAGCTTAGCAATTTTAGTGATACTTCATCAGTTTTGAAACAATTTGAACGCTCTTTTCAACTATTCCGTATATCAACAAGCCAATACGTCGATTGGCAGTGTCAGTTCTGTGACTAATGTAATAAAATCAGCGAAAACGACACTACCGCAACTATAGGAACACCCACAACTAAGGGAACACTTACCCTACCGTAATTTCGGATGAAATTGATCATTTTTCACTGTTTTTTTGGTATGCTTTCTAAAATGTTATCAATATCATAAAACTAAATGCAGGAAAACAAGTACGATGGTGAACCTCATTGGCTCATGCACCGAAATTTTTTAACAAATGTGATGTTAGTGCCAAAAATCTGGTCTAAAATTAAAAATCGGGGAATCCCATTTCGGGGTGAAATTGATCACTTATCATTGTTATTATTGTTAGTTTCCAAATCAACTTTACATACTTAATTTGAGCCTCCTGAACATTGGCGTAGGAACAGAGGGGGCCAGGGGGCCAGCAGCCCCTCCCCCCCCCCCCCCAGAATCTTCCAGGCCCCCTCCAGAATTTTGAATGAAAATATATATGAAACAAAAAATGTTTACATAATTCTAAAGTGAAGTAAAATCTTCTGAATCTATTGATAAACATTCTTCAGTAGTTGCGTTCTTTTATTTTGTTCTGAATTCGCTGAATTGTGCGACCATCAAAAAATTAATCGTCCTGCTGTCGGTCGACATCTCCGTTTCAAAATACTGTGATACTAAAAAGCGTCAGTATCCAAGAAAATCGGTTCCTTAAATTCGAATTTTCTGAGTAGGGAAAACCATACTATTTCAAATACTGTAGCATGGTGTAGCCTTTTAACTGAATTACGATTTCCTGTGTTCTTGGAGGGTGCCCTGATCGAGGTGTCCGGTGATGATGATTGTCCCCATAAGATTTTTTTAAAGAAATTCATTGATCAAAAGGTCTCGGCAAAGAAATTCTCGACCATCAATCCTCTCAATCAATTCACACCGATAGACTTGTTAAAACCTTCTAGGAAACTTATTTATGACGCTTCGAACAACCAATATCCGTGTGACTAATGTCGGCAGCCTTAAATATTCTCTTCGACAGATTTTCCATAAGAACTGTAGGCAAATCTCCAAATCAGTCGCACTTTGAGGCATGTTCAATTGAATTGATGGCATCTATGGTGAAATTGTTCGTCCAGTCTCGGCAATCTCGTAAACGAGAAGCTGACAGAACAAAGAAACATCTAAATGTTTTCATTGATGTGTTTTGAAGAAAAAATTCTGTGTATCTGGCATTTGAAATTTGGTTGCCGATAATAGTCCAATGGTGCCGAAGTCGTAAATAATCCTAGTTTTCCCAAAAAAGTTATTCAAAACTTTTTCGCAAAGTTCACTATAAGTCCTTCAGAAATATTTTTAAAATGCATTGTAAATTGCGTTAAAAATTCTCCTTTGTTTTTTTTTTTTGTAAATTTTACTTCAAATCCCCAGATTCTACAGGAATTATATACAAAAAGTATTTTTGGAATGTCTTTTGGCATCTAATCTCCAGAAGAAATTTATTGAAAAATCCCAGGCATATTTTTACTTCCGAAATTAGCAATTTAGCAAAATAACTGGGCAGGGATTAATTAAGAAATTCATGAAGAAATTTGTGAAAATCTTCTTTAAAACAATGTTTTAGAAATGGTTTTATAAATTCTGCAAAAAATATATATTCTGGAATTGAATTCTTGTACATTTTCAAGGCGGAATTCCTAGAGGCTTTTTGGCTTAATTATGAAGATTCTGATGGAGCTCCTTGAGAAATTTGTTATTTATTTTTTTAATATGATTTGAGCGATTTCAATTATCCTAAAGTTCATTGTTTATTTATCCAGCCCAATGATTCACCTCTAGAGAAAAAATATAGAGAATCACTTATCTTTGGTTGTTTCGATCTGATATAACATTTTGTTGTTTCTCCCTCCTTCACATGACGTATTCTTAGGCACCTTCGTACAAAAAATCGTACTCCAAAAAGCAACATTTTAAAGAATCTAAAGGAGAAAAATGAATTCCAGGAGTTTTAAAAATTATCAGAATTTTTATACGTATGGCTCCTGAAGTCTGAAAATCCATCAGGAATTCCTCAACGAATTTTCAAAGCTATGCAAAAATTTACTCAGAGTTTTAAATTATGAATTTTGTTATAAAACATTTTTAGCAGAGTTCTTGATAAAACCGCCAATATTTTCACCTTCATCTTTTACAGTTCTACCACAATAGTTAAAAGTTTTAAGATTAATCTGCCATATTAAAGCTTCGGAGTTCATGCGAAACATTTTCTAAAATGTAAGATACAAACACCTTCATAAAAATTCCATCTGTTTTAAGATAAACCATTGTCTATTATAAAGACGATAAAAATTACCAAGATTTTTTGTAGTTAATCCTACAAAAAACGCCAAAGCTTTTTCTGTGAGTAACATCGTCAGGACGTCAGAAAGTTCCAAAAATTCTACGATTAATTCTTGAGTTTCCCGATAAGAGTTCAATATTTTTCCAAATTCAATTTGAACTTTAATAATAAAAAAAAGAAATCTCTGAACAAATTTCTCGAAATTTTTTTGGATATTTGCACGGAAGAGTTTATGAAAGAATAGCTGAACCCATTCCACTAAAAGCTTTGAAATGATTGAATTGAAAAAAATATGGGTAAGGAATTCGGGGATTATTATCAAATTGATTTTTAGATAAATCTAAAGAAACACTTAGACAATTTTCTTTGAAAAAATGCAGATAGATTTGATAGATCACTTTACTCGAATACAACTGTTAGATAATTTTCTAGAGCGTGTTTTAAAGCTATTATTATTAAACTGATCACTTGAGTGTTTTCTTTCAAAGCTTAAAGATTCGTATGAAACAATAAATAGTGAAACCTGAGTAGATACCCAGAAAATCATCTACTTACTAATCATACTCAGTTAAAATCTTCAAGATTTCAAATTCTCAATTTTTTTCTCTACATGTATTTGTTTATTATAAGAAACTATTATTCCTCCATAAACTAATGCGAATATTTCTTCAAGAATACTTACGAAGATTATTTCAAGAGTCTCAATTTTTTTTCACTCAAAATGAATTCATTTTTTTTTCGAATAGGTACTTCGAATAATTCTTCGCGAAGATTTGTTACAATTTATTTATTTTAATAAAAATTTTGGGCTTTCCATATGAATTATGCCTTGGTTTTCTTCCCCGAAGAATTCATCTAAAGATGCTTTAAAAAATCATTCAGGGATTTATTATTGTTCTAATAAAAACTTGTCGTGCCTCCAGCAATGCTGTGAGGAACTGCTCCTAGAATTCAATAATCGATTCTTCTAAGAGTATCTTTAGGAAATCTCACAAAATGTCAATCTATCATAGCAGAAATTCTATTTAGAGAATTTCTGGATTCTTAAAAATCTTGGAGCAGGGGAAAAGCACTAAAATTTCGACTCACAAGAATTCGGTAAATGTTACAATTTTCATTTCACCGGAAAAGGCCGATGAAATTGTCAATAAAATTAAATTTATGATACGGAGATGATCCAGACATAAAAATTGCAAAGAATCGCAGATTGAATACCTAAAGAGAATTTCAGAAGAATCTCCAGAATATCTGGGGAATTTTTTGTGTTCATTCTGCGATTCTAAACATCAGTATAGGAAAGCTCCTAATGAAAATCTTAAAGTAGCGCTTGGAATCTTATTCATCACATTTTCAAAATTCGAAATTCCGAGGATTTTTTTATAGATAGTAAAATATAGTTTACTTTCCCATACATAACAGCGCTTTGTCAATGGTTAATAGCTAAGATTGATTACCCATTTCGTCCAACAAATTTATCGTATTCAATAATTTGCAGATAATCAACTCGTTTGATGTTGTAGTATAGTATTGATAGATAATTTTCCCTGACCTGTAGTGAAATTCCCTGACTTTCCAGGTCAAAAATTGGATTCCCTGACATTTCCTGACTTTCCAGGTTTTTTTCAGGTAGTCGACACCCTGACTTTAAGAATTTCAGAGAGATTTTTGAACACAATCTGGGTAATATTTATTGTAATATTTCTTGGAGAATTCCTAAGTATTTCCAGAAAATCCTTAATACATTATTAATGAACAACTTAATGATATTTTCAACAATGAAAATTTATGTGTGATAAGTACGTAGTTTAGCTTCATGGAAAAATGTTTAAAATTCTGATGTCTTCTTTTGAGCAATTTCATACAGTTTCTTCGAAAAATTCCAGATTATTAAGCCTAAAGAAACTCCGGGAAAAATCTGTTTATTAATAACTACTTATTCCGTGGGAGTCCCAGCAAAAACTGAGTGAAAACTGGTAAAGGCGTTCTTGCACGGGAAAAGTACGGAAATAGTTCATGAAAAGATCCCCTATACTTGAAAAGTTTGTGTAAGAACTTCAAAGGAATATTCTTCGTGAGTTCTTTGGAAAAAATCTTGAAGGATTTTTTTACTGGATTAGACAAAGAATTGATATTTTCCGTAATTGTTATTATTATTATTTTTAATATTTATTTAGGACACTTTACCATACGAGTGCCACTCGTGTCGAATTTTCCGTAATGAAAATTGTAATTTACAAGCATTACTGATATTCAGAGATAATAGCTGATATAAGACAAAAACACAAACAGATAAAATCAACGCAAATTTTTGCAAACTACGAAATTAGCGAAAATCATGATTATTACTTCGGTAAATCAAGAATTTTCTAGGCCCCCCCTAGGCCCCCTCCAGGAAAAAATCCTAGCTACGCCAATGCTCCTGAATCCAAATATGCTTGCCAAATTCTTAACGAGACAATATTTATGGAGATGATGAATAATTAATTTTCAAGAATACCGCGAAAAACGCCTGAATGTAGGCAATTTCCAAAGGATTTCCCTACTTTGTTGTAAAAAATTGAATTTTTCAACAAAACGAGCAAATTGGTAAGAGATAAATTGTTAGCATCCTCACAAACTTTCAGGTTTACACCATGTCCAAATCCTTGTTTAGAACTAGAAGTTTATAGATGATGATCAATTCCACACTAAACTTGATTCTAGAATTTTAAATAAATTTCATAGAAATAAACATTCTGTGGCACAAAAAGCTTCATAATACACAGTTAGACATTATTTAAGACAAACAATGTTCATTTACTATAGGTTGCAATGAGCTTGGTGCATTATTAGTAAGAAATAAAATCGCGTGACACGGTGATCAATTTCACCCTACTGATCAATTACACCCGAATTTACGGTACCACACCCAAATCAAAATTCAATACAAAATATGTTTAGATATCGTTACATATTCAAGAAATAATAATGATTGTACACTTATTTTACATGCTTTGTGTTTATAACGTTAGTATAGTAAAGTCTTTGAAAATGCAGTCGACTCTCCATAGCTCGATATTCAAGGGACGATCGACTTGTAGAAATATCGAGTTATAGAATATTCCGACACAAAAAATCACAAAACCAATGGAACAAACTTCTGTATTTGCAATACATATATTATCATTTCTGTAAGGAAGCATTATTTTTTTGAAAGCATTTCACATACTGTTATTTGAAAACTATTTTCGAAATGCTACAAAAATCCAATGTTGCTGAACAACGATCGGAAACGCGAGGCACGATGAATTTTCGTAGGCATCAAAACAGAATCTGCGAATAAACACAAACAACCGTTCGGGCGCTTCATTTTTTCGTGTTTCATTTTCGGATCGCTGTTTCTCCCGACGCTATCATCGGGTGATTTTCCATCGCTCGATAATGTGAACGGTACGATCCACGCTGCCTGCTCTTCGCGAAGAACAGGAAAATATTCATTTCGATCATCTTCATGCGGGCTTGCAACAATCACGCTAAACTTGCTCCGCTCAAAAATGAGTGCCGAGCGCACAAAATTGGCCTCTTTTCGTGCAGCACAGATTCTGTGCAAAGGGGCTGTACACAGTTTTGTGCAAACGGTGGTAAACAAAACTGAATAAGTGAATTGCGCACAGGGGAGGAACGCTTGGAATGCGGAATTCGTTTCCATTTTTGTTTTGCTTCTGAAAACATAAAAATAAAACATTCCAATTTTAAAGATTTTCAGAGATTTTTTCATTTGAATAGCCGAAGCGGAAGCAAATGGGGAAAAAACTTTCGCATTTGCGACCATCTTCCGGCTTTTCGCTAGAAAACATCTCAGAAAACTCCCCATCTTACCAACGGCCAACTGTTTGCTGCCACGCGGGTTATCATTGACAGTTCCGTTTCCATCGATCCCGGACAGCCGAAGGCCAAAACGTCGGCAACTCACAGAATGAGTGCGCCCTACTCATAATTTTCACTCAGTCAGCCAGTTCTGCATTGGTTGCCTCATTCTGTGTAGTTTCTACACATGCGCTGCGTGGAGCTGGCTTAGCGTGGAGTGTTTGCTTGACTTTACGAGAAGAAGCAACCTTGCAATGAATCACGAGAATGAACAGCGCGTGGATAAATGAATCCTACGAGTGGAAAAGCTTCGCGAACCACTTATCGGTGTGTTTATTTTGCTTCTTCGGCGTTGCATCCGTTCGCTTTTTGCGATGCTCTTCGTGACGCAAAAATGAAAAATGAATTTTGGCGAATGTTGGATCGCGAAGATGCGTCCATCATTGTTCACGAAGAAGATCCATCGCAACCCTGCAAAAATCACGTTAATTTAACTGACAACATATTATTTTAATTGTCATGTTTTTCAACTTCTATTACACACTTAGATTAAATTACTGGGGTCGGTTAAATTTTACTGGGTTTTGGAACTACCGAAAAAGTCAGTAAAATGAAAATTGTCGCCACGCGTTATTGAAAAGCAAGCATGATTTATTTTTTTTTTTGATATATGATATAAAATGAAAGCTCTCTGCAAAATTTCAGTAAAAAATCTCTGTTTTTCGATTTCTGACATTTTTTTAGTTTACTGACTTTTTCGGTAGTTCAAAAACCCAGTTATTTTTACCGAATAGATTGAGTGTGTACAACTTGCATGTATTTATTCACCTTCAAACAAGAATTAGACCAAGTTTATCCAAAAAATAATGGTTTTAAAATAGATCTCGACTAGTGTAGAAATCGAGTTATAGAAATATCGACTTATGGAGAGCATGATGTACAGAAATTTGAAAGGATCAAAAAATAAAAAAAAAAGTACAATAGACGGATTTTTTATAAACCCGTATAACTCAAAAACGGTAAGACCTACAAAAAAGTGTATTGGGGACTGTCGTGAAATTTCCTGACGTTTTAGAGAAAAATATTGAAAAAATAAAAACACATTTTCTACACTGAAAAAAAAAATATTCAAAACTTTAAAGTCGATTTAAAAAAAAAACGGTCACTTCAGATTTTGATCATCCTTAAGCAAAAAGTTTCGCAATTGAATTTACTAAAAGTCGTCAATACATTGCAAATTGGGCATATTTTAAAGAAAAAAGTTTTTCTAACATCGAATTTTTTAAGTTCCAAAGTTTTTTTTTCACTTTTTTTATATACCCGTATAACTCGAAAACGGCAAGACCTACAAAAAAAGTGTTGTATGGGGGAATGTCGTGAAATTTCCTGAAGTTGGAGAAAAAAATATTGAAAAAATAAAAACATTTTCTACACTGAAAAAAAAAAAAATATTCAAAACTTTAAAGTCGATTAAAAAAAAAACGGCCATTTCAGATTTTGATCGTCCTTAAGCAAAAAGTTTCGTAATTAAATTTACTAAAAGTCGTCCATACATTGCAAACTGGGCATATTTTAGAGAAAAAAGTTTTTCTTCGAATTTTTTAAGTCCAAAACTGATTTTTTTTTTTTCAAAGATTTTGTTTTAAACTGTCAAATATGATCGTGTTTTCAAGTGATAAATGAGTTTGAATCAGAAAATAAATTGTATTTTTTATTGAGAATAGTTAAAAAACGGATTTATACAGTGATTATGTTTTATAAATGAAGGCAATCAATGGACTTCGCCTCTGCCTATGAGGAAATCAACTCCGTCTAACAATCCGACGGATTTTTATGGTTCGAAAGGTATCACAACAGTATTGTAAACATTGAAAAGTAACAACCTTATCCATATCCCATTAAATTCTCTTCTAGAAAAAGTGTTGTGAAAAAAAACTTACTAAACGTACCTGCCTTAAACGCCAGGTGAATAAGATATAATGAATATGTTTGTATTGTTATTTACCTAAAAAAAGTTGATAAGCTCATAACTCATGATTTTATTTGCAAATAACAGTCTTCTTTTCTACGAAACAAAAAAGACAAAAAAGCGTCAAGGACGAAGGTTAAATACTGGTAATTAGCAACTTTTCTGAAAATTATAACGCTGCTCAAGGATATCACAGGAATACTTCCCAAGCAGTGATACACCAATTCTAGATTTACCATAAAAAGATAATAAATTGGAAAATGTTAGTTTTATTATAATATCAGACCCATGACACAGTAGCAGTTCAGCTATTTATTTCAAAATTGATAAATTTTGTTAAACAAATCAAAAGTTATTTTTAAGTCAGATAGAGCTGCAGCTCATTATAAAAATAAAATGCCAGCTTATGTAATTTCAAGAAAATACATGGATTGGAAGCAGAGTGGCACTTTTTGCCACATCCCACGGCAAAGGCCCTTGTGACGCTATTGGTGGCACTCTCAAGCGAATGGCAAAAAGAGCAAGTCTTGCAAAATACTATGGAAACACAATCGCAACTCCGCGAGAACTATTCGACTGGGCAGTGAAACAAACTGATACATGTATAACCAAATTAAATTTCTGTTATAAATCTAATGAACAATATGTTATAATGTCAGAGGAATTGGTGGAATTGATAAATATCATTGTTTTATGCCTATTAGTGATACACAAATTGCAGCCAAACGGTATACCCATTCAGAGGATGAACCAAAAATATTCAATTTATTCAGTAAAGCCCAAAAATAATGTAAATATTCATGGGCAGATACTACGTTTTAGGATATATAGCAATAATAAAAATAAAAACAAACCACGACTTTTTTCATAAGCATAATATTTCCAGACACCTGTTAAGATTCGCTTTGACCAAATAAGAAATTAAATATTATTGTGATATCTTTCCAACCATAAAAAAACCCATCGGATTTTTAGAAGGAGTTGATTTTCTCATAAGCGGTATGGTGCGAGATCAATTGAATTTAATCAAAAAAACTGTATAATTTCGTTTTATTTCTTTTAACTACTCCCAATAAAACAAATATTATCTATTTTGTGATTAAAACTCATTTATCACTGGAAAATATGATCAGACTAGACTATTTAAAGCGAAATGAAAATTAAATAAAAAATTCATTTTGGACTTAAAAAATTCGATGTAAGAAAAACTTTTTTCTCTAAAATATGCCCAATTTGCAATGTATGGACGACTTTTAGTAAATTTAATTACAAAACTTTTTGCTTAAGGATGATCAAAATCTGGCCGTTTTTTTTAAATCGACTTTAAAGTTTTGAATTTTTTTTTTTTCAGTGTAGAAAATGTGTTTTTATTTTTTCAATATTTTTTTTTTTTTTCTAAAACGTCAGGAAATTTCACGACAGTCCTCCATACAACACTTTTTTGTAGGTCTTACCGTTTTCAAGTTATACGGGTTTATAAAAAAAGTAAAAAAAAAACTTTGACCCTTTCCAAATGTTAGTCTAGATCGATTTTGAAAAAACAAAGTATGTACAGTATCTTAGTTTCACATAGTCTTCACACTCAGAAAGTTTCATTGAATTCTGAAGGGGTGCTGCCAATCCCTTTGTCGAGTTGGCGTGAAGAATAAACAGAAGTCTATATAAGTAACCAAGCCCGGTTCTCTCGTTAATTATAAAGTAGGTAGCCCTAAAACAATTTATCATAAAACTGACAACTGATAATATCTCTAACAATATAAATTGGCAGCTTCAAAATGAATAATTCAACGTGCAATTGGCTGCTGATAGCTCAAAACCCTTCGCTTTGCGATTCGCATATGAGATGCGGAGAAGCCGGAAAAAGCAAACGCTATAAGATTATCACAACTTTGTTTGCGATTAGTAGTTCGCTACCCCATATGAACAAAATGAATGCACTCCATGTGAGAAGATAAAGCAGATCAGTAGTATTGTATTCTAAGATGAAACATCACACGAAATGCACACGAGTTCGATTATCAATCACGCAAAATCTTACCGAAATCCGCTCGATTATAATACTTCGGACAGTGGAACCCGGCTTCGGCCAAACTGGCCACAAGATCGCGAATCGGTCCACTGTAGATGCACTTTCCGTCCGACAGCAGAAACACATCGTCGAACAGTTGAAACAAACTGGAAGCCGGTTGGTGAATCACACTGACAATCGTGCGCCCTTCCTGCGCCAGGGTTTTGATGTAAGTCACTAATTGCATTGCCGAGACGCTGTCCAATCCACTGGTCGGTTCGTCCAGTAGGATAATTGGCGGATTTGTAATCAATTCCATACCGATCGATAGTCGTTTCTTTTCCCCTCCGGACAAGTTCTTCACTAGGGTGGACATGCTTTGATGCAGGCCGAGAATGTCCAGGATGTCGTTCACTTTCTTGATTCGCACCATTCGAGAGCTGGAGATGGGCATTTTCAACTCTGCAGCGTAGTCCATGATTTCTCTCACTGTCAGGTGATCCATCAGGTCGTAGTCCTGGGAGATGTAGACGCATTTGTTTCGAAACGATTCGTCGCTCATCGTTTCGCCGTTTATTGTTACCGATCCGATGACCCCATTTTTTCTGAGAAGATTAGGATGCAAGCTTGAATTATCTTATTCAACTGCAGACAAAAATTTGTACTCACTTGAATCCGGATAGAATGTTTAACAAGGAGGATTTCCCAGCACCGGAGGGTCCAAGAATAGCCACAAGCCTTCCAGGTGAGAACC
This sequence comes from Aedes aegypti, assembly GCF_002204515.2. NCBI lineage: Eukaryota > Metazoa > Arthropoda > Insecta > Diptera > Culicidae > Aedes > Aedes aegypti. Next base: position 455,539,821 of record NC_035108.1, read on the forward strand.
TGCCGGAAACATTCTCCAGAATAGTTTTACGTTTGTCACCTTTCACCACCCCTTTGTAGGAAATATTCCTAAACTCGAGCACCATGTGGTCCAACAGCTTCCGCTGCGCAGCAACATCCTCCATCTCAACGACGCTCGCCATCATTCACTTCCATGTAAGTTCGAAACTAACTTCTAACTTTGCGCTGCACTTGCAACCACATCCAACTCACTCAAGCTACTAGCCGAGTGGTTTTTCCTAACGCGCCTCTAAGGCCTTCACTGGACGCAACAACTTGGATCGCGATTTTCCCTTTTCTAGCAACCTATCGAGTTGCGATCGCTTTATCGACAGTCGCCACTCGAATGGTTCGGCATTCTACAACACCCTACCCATCGAACACAGAAAAATATTTTCTTCATCATTCACGGTTAACAAGGGTTAACTTCTATTAGATTTCGTGAGATCATTCTGAGCCGCATTATTCTAGGAACGAGTTCTACCTGGAAGACTAATGAGTATTGGTGTTGCGGTGCGCACGATCGCCGTGACGTCACGAAAATGCATCATTGATTACATCGTTAATCGACGGCGGCAACGCCGTTCACCCTATTCTATTAGATTTCGTGAGATCATTCTGAGCCGCATTATTCTAGGAACGAGTTCTACCTGGAAGACTAATGAGTATTGGTGTTGCGGTGCGCACGATCGCCGTGACGTCACGAAAATGCATCATTGATTACATCGTTAATCGACGGCGGCAACGCCGTTCACCCGGGAGGTTGCATGTATCTATCCATAACATCTAATTGCCGCTTAGTTACCTATTGCAGCCCCCCCAGAGGGTAGAAGTGTGTTTATATGTGTTCGAATCGGTTTTCCACCACATGCCGACTGGTAGAAGCGATCGTCTACGGGGTGCGTTCTAGATGCGATTCGATTAAAACGTGAGAGGGATGAGGGGTTGGGTCTTACGTGACATTGAAATACATGTTAGCTTGCATCTCAACATAATAATGAATGATTGATAGCAAAATTTAAGATTAATTTTAACAAATCACATTCAATTTTTGCACTACCATTTTTATACAAGCATATTAGACAAATTGCCGGGATTGGCAGATTGCGAAAAGCTTCTGATGATAGCATAATGAGATAATGCGTTTGTAACAAAGATGTCCACCGTCGAGCAGTCGTTGCTTAACCGGCTTAACCCCTCTACCTGCGGCTTTATATTTTACCGCTAAAAAAATATTCAAGTCGCCATAACTTTTTTGTTGCTCGATATTTTTGCACCATTTTTTCACAAGATCTCAAAACTCTTCTAGTTTCAGAATCCGTAACGGTATTAATTTTTGGTGATCTTATTTTGAAAATATTCCGATGTTCATTGAGGGACCGACATTCTCCATATAAAATGTCTTTGGCGGCCATTTTGTTTTTGATCAATTTATCAAAAAAAAAAAACAAGATTTGTACTATACAACGCCAGGTAATAAGTTGCTACTCTGAAAAAATCATACAAATCGGTGCAGTATTCTTGGAGAAATTTGGAAATTACGATATGAGGATTTTAAAGTTTTCAAGATCTTTATTTGTCCAGCGTGGTACCAGATACATAAATACTCATTACTCAAGGGCGGCTACACCAAATTGCTTTATTTTTTCACAATATACTCACATTAATGTATCATTCCGAGGAGTGAACATCCAAATACGATTAAAAGTCTGAGCCTGAGAAATTAACGTGGGTTCTGGTTAACGCGTCGGCGGTCCCCCAAGGAAATTTGGAATATTTGGATCCAGATGACCCATGATCAATTTCGACACAGATTCTAAAACTAGAAGAGAGAACTAGCGAAAAAATTGTGCAACAATATCGAGAAACTAAAGAATTATAGCAATTTGAATATTTTTTTACGGTAAAAAATGAAGCTGCCGGTAGAGGGGTTAAGCATGTTTTATTTTCTTATTGCTTAAGAAATTATCAGTTTTTCTATGTAAAACACTAATTCTAAAATATCAAAAACAGCAAAATTAAATCCAAAGATTATCGAGCACGATTTTTATATTTTTCGATTCATTCTGGATGGAATTCGTCTATTTTTTCTGTGTCACAGCTTAATACTACAGACCGAACGGGAACGAACTCACTTTGAGAAAATGTTGCATACCGACGGCTCCAAGGGATCCTAAATTAAGAAAAAAGATTTTAAATTTTCCAAATATTCGTACACAAACTGTGACAAGAGCAGTAGTTGAAAAGGGTAATGTTTAGTGTGACGTAATTGATGTCATTACAATTGAACGAACACCACAAACATTTTTTTATTTCTTTTATATTTTTTTGATAATTATTCGATTGTCATTATGATACACCATAAATTACTGGAAACTCATAATAATTCTTAAACTATATTTTCTCGCATTGGCTCAATGGCTACAAATTCATCTTTTTTTTACCAACACTTAAACGGAAAAAAAAAGTTTGACATTTGCGCAGCTTGGAAATTTCAAAGATATTGCTAAAGATTTTTGAGAATCCTCCTCTAAATTTCTATAAAATTCATTTCTACGATTCTGTGAGAGTCCTGCCCAAGATTTTGTGAAAATTTTATCATTATTTATGAGAATCTTGTACAGGATTATGTTTAAATCCGCCCAGAATTGTTTACAGTTTATGTTCAGGATTTTGAGATAATCTAAACTCAAAATTTATGAGAATTTGGATTAGAAGTTGAAAAACATGGGGAGTCAAAACGTATTTCAAACAAAGTCAAGCTAACTAACAAATAAAAGCTCATCACGACTCTCAAACCGGTCATTTGAAGCTAGAATATTAAGTGTTATAATAATTATCCCAGATAGCCGTAGCGGTAAACGCGCAGCTATTCAGCAAGACCAAGCTGAGGGTCGTGGGTTCGAATCCCACTGGTCGAGGATCTTTTCGGGTTGGAAATTTTCTCGACTTCCCAGGGCACTATGGGCCAGAAATCAAAATTTCGCGACAAAATTCCAAACACCTTCAAAATGATCAAAAAACAACCTGAAAGTAATACTTACTTAAGAAAACATGAAAAAGTTGTGTTTGGGATGACTAAGATACATTTTTAATTGAATTGATAATATTTGTAAGGACTATGATAATATGGAAAAATATGATAATAAAGGCTGTATTAATTCAAATTCGCTCATTTCTTATATTACAAAATACATTGTACATTTTAAAGATATAAATCATTCATTTCAGAGTATTTTGAAGATACACTATAGAATTGCTGAAAGCCTGAAAAATGTGATCATGAAGTCATAGTTGTTTGGATTGCATTGATAACTGTTGATGTATTATATTTATTATTTTTCACTGCACATTTGCGTATAATTCATCATTTGCACTATTAGAACTATATAATGCATAAATTTCACTGTACATAAACTATGACAAAGCCATGAAATCATCAGAGAGTCATATGCACATTTACAAAAAAGTATTATGAATTACATATTTGTAGATGCTATGCTGTCTTAAAAGGTGACAATTTCACATTGTAGGAAGCATTTCAATCAAATTCACTTTCGGAACATTATGGTCAGAAATATTTTAGCTGCAATGGAGGCCTTACATAACGCATCAATGAAAACATCAGAGCATCCGATTTATATAAGCTTATTAGCTCTATTTTATCATTACGTGCAGAAAATTCATATATGAGAATCATATTTTTTTGTGCAGATCTCGTATATTTTTTATGTTTTATTCAAATTCAGCAGAATTCCTAATCTTCATTTCCTTTCAACGAAATTAGATGATTCGTTTATATACAATTGAATAGTTCATATAATCAAATTACTAAAATTGACCCGACAACATTACGCTTAAGTTGCCGATATTTATGGCAGCAATTCAAATGATTTTTTTTTCATATTTTCTTCATTGATTTACTATGACCTGGCTATTTGGTGATGTCTTGTAATTTTTAAATTCTTCTTATCTTTTATACTGTGTTTTTATGATATTCCAACTTAGTATAGGAAGATAGTACAGTAGGTTGCTGAATTCTTTTATAATCTATTAGTAAATATCAATTCACTCTTATTGAACCATCAATTTCCAAAAACGGGCAAGCTATCGATGTTTGTACTTGATTTTTATAACTTTTGCAAAATATTATACCAATGATTCATTGAAAATTGAATTAATTTAAATAACCAGTAGGGTTTGTATGATTTTTTTTAGAAATTGTTTAGTAAATTTCTATTAAATTGAATTTAAGTCATTGCGATTTGTTGAAAAACATAGACATATACCAATTTCAGCCGTTTTATATTTCTTCAAAACTACGTTATCTTTACCTGGAAGTTGTCCAGAAACCACGCTTAGATCGTTATATTATATAGATATATTCTATTATTATACTCTTATCATACCATGAAAACAAGGCCTCAAAGAAAATTGTGAAAATTAAAGTTTTTTTTTGCGATTTTTCAACCGATTCATCCTAGATTGCTAAATGTCACCTAGCTCATGAACAAACTCTTACTCAAAAGTAGTTGATTATAAGTGCTTTAGTTGTTTTCATACCAATCAAACTTATTTAATTGGCTGATTGTATGAACAGATGTGAAGTCTAAAATATAGGATTGAAAAAACGACTAAATTATTGCATGCACTTGAATCGATGAATCTCGGCCATCCGCAAGTATATGCAAAATCTTTTGGTAGCATATGAAAGAATGGAGTCTAGGCTTCCACCTCAAACTAGTTGCAGGCCGAATACTGTGGAATATCATAACTTTTAAGATGAAATGGTGAAAATATTGTAAACATTAGTAGTACATTGTAAAATCAAAGCTAAAATTTAAAATTAATTTTATTTTTTTATCAGACACGTAAAATTCACTAAATTTGCTTTCCAAATATGTACACACAATAATTTTTCTTGCAATTTTTCCCCTCAAACCAAATTTTCTTATGATAGGCTGAAAATCAAGTTTTCCAGTTTAAACAGAATTGACCTCAAAAAATGCAATGAAATGATGCAATAAATCAAATAAAATAGTTGGTATACAATCACACATGTACTCAATAATAAGAAATTCATCTCGATAGTTAATTTTATTGAAAAAGGGTTTTTGGACTTTTGTCGCGAAATTTTAATTTCTGGCCCACAGTGCAGGGCAGAGTATCTTCGTACCTGCCACACGATATACACATGCAAAAATGGTCATTGCCATAGTAAATTTTCAGTTAATAACTGTGGAGAGCTGAGCTGAGAAGCAGGCTCTGTCCCAGTGGGGACGTAACACCAGAAAAGAAGAAAGAAGAAGAAGAACAATTATCCAAATTCCTAAAAATGAGTGCTTAGAATCCAGCTACTAAGAATATTTTTTTAACTTTCCTTGAGCTTTGTGGTTATATGTCATTTTAGCCAATTGGCATTGCAAAGGAGCTGTGACATTGTAGAGAAATGAGAAAAATATTATTTGATGACTATTCCTAGCTCCGGGAAATGAATATTATTTTTTGCTATTTTAGACCGATACCGTGAGGGATCCAGAAATGAGTTATTCTCGATGACACCGGCCCACTATTTACACTTGGTCTATCAAAATGTTCAAGTTTATGCTCATTCGAAGGCTCTTGTCGAATCAGTAAAGAAACTGCATTTGGTTGGTTAAATTGATGGACCCCTCGGTAGATATAATAGAATCAGTTTTTGAGGACCCCCTCGATTTTCAACAATTCTTGGTTCGCTAAAACTGTCATAATTGGCTTGTTTAGTGGCATCCAGATTCTTACATATTCTGAATCTACGTTAAAAATTTGAACTACAATGCAAAGTT